>NC_134462.1:708481-844556 GCF_047948215.1 Lycorma delicatula
AGAAGCGTTAAACAGAAGTAACTAAATTTTTTTATAAATGTCATAATAGTTTCAGTCACAAGATCATAGTAAAAAAAAAATTGATTGTTTACATAAGCTGTCGCTTGCTACCGTACTTTATTAATGATCATCGGCTTATTGGCCAGAAGTTGGATCCATAAATATATCAGTTTATCTTGTACTAAACAACAATTAGTCATCTATTACATTTATTATGTTACAAATTATGGCATGTGTTCAATCTATTTTTTAATCACTTTATTTTGTTACGGACTATTCCATTCTTTTATTTTCTTTCCTCTTTATAGAATAAACTTAATATGTGAAATTAAAAGTAAATTCCATGTTTCTTAATTTTTGTATTAACAGAGTTTTCTGCCTTTAAGAGATTAATTTCTATTAAAATAAATTGGAACTTGGGAAACTGTATGTTTTAAGGAGATTCCATTTTGTGGAGATTTTGCTGTACTTATACAAGGGCATGACAGATCTCATGTTTTATAAAAACAGGTTTTTTTGACACTTGAATATTTCATTGCACATGTATTAAAATGCCATATTCTTTTGCAATTATGTATTTATATAATGATAATGTAATTTTTATTTTGCAGTCATTGGCTACTAATTTGGAAAAAGATTTTATTGGAAGTTGTTATAATTATTTCCAGTTTAAGAATTTCAATAAAAAAATAATATTTCATACCTCCTCATGTCACATTAAAAAATACTGTTTCAACAAATGTGTTTGTGTAATCTACTAAGATTTAGTGCAGTATGGGATTTTTCCATAATTAGGTTTTTGTTAATTTTTAATAATAATCTTTCTTATTTTACTATTTGTAGTAGATTATTCTGTATTTGAATACAATCATTTATTATCTATAATGAGAAACTTCTTATTTCTAATTAAAAAAGGTATAGAATTACAAAAAAAAATCCTAACAATATTTATATAAAAGTAGTTTGTTAATTTTAATCAGATTCCAAAATTTTTTTTTACTTTTAATTATGTAATGTAGTTTTAAGATTGTTTTTAGTATTGTATACATTTTAAAGTTTTGTTGTTTTTTTAGCATTAATATTCATTTTACTTCCAAAATATGTTACTTCAAGGATGCTGTAATGTAATAATTCTAGGTTACTAATTTTTGTTTGTTACATAGAAGAAAAATTAATATTTTATTTTATTGTTATATTTAAAAAAGGTTTGCTTTCCACCTTGTAGTTCTTTTCGTAATATATGGTAGATATTTGAGTATAGTTGCTATTAAAGGAGATCTTTTTTTTATGTCCTTTAACAATTAAATAGTAATTTTAAATAAAAATACAGATAACTTAATTTTAATAATTTATTAGTGTTTGAGGACAGTATTAATCTATAATGCTTTATAACAGGGGTCCAAAAAAATGTACTCGCTATTTGCTAGTCCATATCTTGTGACAAATTTGACTTGACGTGAAAAAAAAGATTTTTGGCACTTAGTGAAGGTTATGGTATGTGTTCGAAATGGCCCTTCTAAACAATGCCCATGGTGCCAAAGTGCACACTGAACTACGGCTTTTAGTGTATCTAGGGGTTACGGCAGCACATGACTATGATTTTTTCACATAGCTCATTGATTGTTGCTGGTTTTTCTCGATACACATCATTCTTGATTCCCCTAGAGGTAGAATTCCAAAGAAGTCAAATCAGGAGACCAAGGTGGTTACTCAACAGCACCTCTTCGACCCACCCACTGTCCGGGTAGAGTTTTATCAAGGTACAACCTGACATCTCAATGGTAGTAAGGCGGGACTCCGTCTTTTTGCATATAAAAAAGTTCATCACCATACAGGTTTTGGATGGCAGGCAAAATCCTTGTCTGAAGTATATCAAGATACTATCACCAGTTATGGTACCCTCGAAGAAGAAGGGAACAGTCAAAGCACGCACTGATAGACCACACCACACTAGAGCCTACTAGACACTATTGTGGCAATTCACAGTACCGTTAAGTTTGAATTTCACCTTGTCAGTCCACACAAACTTCCCTACAAATTTCTCATCCTCAACAACAGTGTGCTGAAACCATTCACAGTATTCGGTCCTTTGATCTGGTTCATCCTTATTCATCGCATGTAGCAGTCTTGGAATGTTTCACTTTGCACTCTTCAGAATGCATCTGACACTTGACCGGCTCACCTCACCTTGGTTCACTGATTTTTGCAGTGATCTTTCCTTGTGCACATCTTTAACAGTTCCGTTGGCTTTGAATTTATCATGAATGCAGGCAATTGTTCGATGGGTTGGTGGCGGTGTTCCAAACTCCCATGCCACTGCTGTTGTACCTCATGAATGTTCTTGTACTTCCCGTACCACTTCAGTACAGCCTTGCGTTCAACAAACGATAAATGAACCTCAGCGATTACTGCTACTTGACTGTCTTCTGCTGCACTGGCTAATATGACTGGCTCATTCCATGACCAACCACCTGTGCATGCACAGCATAAGTTGCCAGTTCCGCCTACCATGATAAATTTAATGCCTTACACTACACACATTAGAGAGTTTAAGTCTTTTTTTTAGATATTATTTAATTACAAATAATGAGTACTTTTTTTTACCCCTCTGTATTTACTTGCTTCTTTTAGAAAATAATTTGAAAAGATTACATTGGGCTTCAATTAGTTTTCATTCTCTTGAAATATAATTACTATTTACTAAGTAGACTGTTTAATTTTATATAAATCATTAATTAGCAAACTAATACTGTTAAAAACATTTTCGTATCAAAACAATGTATCTTATAGTCTACAGTAAAGTATGCTGCCATCATTGATGCATTTATTTTAATAATTAGCTTCAGTGCTCTTTTCATTCTCATTCCCACCATTCAATTCAACCACTCTTTCATTACATCAATCATTAATAATTTGTCTCCCAAAAATGTCAATGATTTGAAAAAAACAGGAGTTGCTCAGAGGTTCATCCAAATACAATAATTGACTGATTTGATTTTGGATAGCACAGTGCAACTTCTGAACTGTTTCACAATAGGCTTGTAATTGTTGTTCCTTATAATAAAAGTTAATCGACTGAAGATTGCAAATTCTTTCTTTTTTTTGAATGAGGGTGATAACCCTCCACAGCATTTTGTTTATAGAGTACTATACAAACAGCTTGTTTCATCTCTGATAACTACCCAATACAGAAATTCATTACTTTCTGCATAGCAAATGAGGACTTCAGATAACGTAACAGTATATAATCCATAGAATTTTTGTTGAATAATTTTATCAAGAATTACTCTTTGGAAACGTATAGTAAAATCAATTTTCCATTCTGCAAAATGGTGACAGAAAAATTTATTATCTATGTTCATTTTCAAGCTACAATTACAATCAAGGTTTCTTGAAAATCATTTCCATTCACTCTACTGCCCCAGAATATTTTAAAACCTTTTTTACATATTTCTTTTGATAATTAGGTTAAAATCATACACAATAACCAATTGCACTTGAATTTTAGCCAGTCCAAAACAATTGCTACTTAGATTTCACAATCAGCAGAAATGTCAACTTTCTTATTAATTTTAAGACAATAACTCATATATAAACAGCTATACAATGGCATAGCGAAAAAATCAACAAACCAGTGAACCTGTTCCACAGGTTTGCTTACCTCTATCAGCAAAAATGCTGAATGGTTTTCTTTTAAGATTGCCCTCACAGTTGATAGATATATTGAAGCGATTAATTTATTATGTGTAAATTGTGTTAAATATCACTTACTTCTTGCCAGAATGAGTAGGTATAAAGATGGAGTTACATTTCAAATAAATTAATTTTGTTTACACATCTGTTTTAAAACCCTTGATATTCTTTTTTGTTATCTTTTTTTTTATTATAAACAATTTTAGTATTTTCTATATATGTTGTACACTGAAGAAAAATCTAAAAACATCATTTTAAGTTAAAAGGTGTGCGATTGTAGATTTGCTGGCCAAGACAGAATAATGTTTATGAAATCAATATTCTTCTAACAAGAATAAGATTTTTTGTTAAAAAATATTTTTCAGTTTTAAAAGAAATTTAAATTCCAAGGTCATTAAATGACTTTTAATGCAAGATATAACAATCTCCCCCCCCCCCCACCCACCAAAAAAGCAAGATATAACGACCCCAAATGATGATTAAAATAATTATAAATATTAGTCAAAGCCTTGAAAGTTCTGGATAGGTGTATTGGGGGTGAAAGAATACATGCTCAGACAGACCTTTTTTCTTCTGAAGATTTCATGTTGATTTATTAAACAGTTAAGTAAATAAGGTTAGCATTACTCAGTTCATACGTTATTTATGTATTATATAGATAATCTCAGATATGGTAGATCTGCTACTTTATGAATGACAAAAAGGAACTGCTTCAACATTTGACTTCAAAGATCAAGAATTTGTAAAACCTTGGATCAGAGCAGGATTACTAAAGAAATTGTTATCATTTATATTAACATAAGAATATTAATTAAATTAATGAGTAATGATGCTGATAAAAATACAATACAATAAAAAATAACTTTTAAAACATTAATTTAAGTTCACATTAAAAGTAGATGCAGAAAATTCAGGTTTATCTAATTAGTAACTATTATTTTTTAATAGCTCATTTTATGAATAGTTTTTTTAAAAGTAAAATCATAAGTTAATATAAATTCTTAGATAATTTAAAAAAATATAGATTGAAGAATTGTAAGATCCTTATTCGTATGCCATATTATTTTTTTTTTTGTAGTTGTTTAAATATTCGTAGAAATTAATGACTTAATTAATGAAATTGTATTATTAAAAGAAAAAAAAATGTATTTTATTAATTTTTTGTTAATCTAATTATATGTATTTTTTGTTACTAGAATTGTTTTCTATCCTTCTTTCTGTTTATCCAGTTCTATGAATGAATCATTTTTATTACAATTATTAATTAAATGTTATTTATTTTTATATTCATTAAGACAGGCAGTTAACGTGTAATTTCCATGTTATATTATTAAGAAAATAATATAAATAATTTCTTAAATATTATTCAGTGACTTTTTGTACGGCTTCAGAAAACGTATATTCTAATAAATTATATTATTATGGATTATTATTTAAAACATATGTATTACAAAACTTAATTCAATAAACAGGCCTAATTTATTTATACCAACGTATTGCTGATTTTGACTTCTCTGATAATAATAATTAGTAATAATAATTATAAATTAAATAATATTGTACTTTATATTATCTTTGAGATAGTATTATTTTAATTACTGAGCATGAATAATTTTATTTTGATTTTGATGATATTAACATAGATAAAATAAGTTTGTCAGTATAACTTTTATTGCTTTATAATACTTTCAGTAATTGTAGATATGAGGGCAAGAATAATATTTTTTAAAAAACCAAAGTATTTTAATAATTATATGTATACATATACATATGTATCCTAAAATTTATGTAATATATGTTAGTTGAATTACTTTTTTTTTAATTTATAAATTAATAATATTGTGCATTGCATGGTATATTTTAACGTGTACATAAAATTAATTGTATAATGTATTATTATGATAGTGTAGGTAATTTATCATTACTACTATTATTAGGTAATTAGGATAATAAAATATAATTTTTATAGTTTAATAAGTATAATTTAATTGTAAAATTAATATATGTATTAATATATGTAGTTATTGTTAATAATTGATGTAATATTAATAGTAACCTTTGTTAAATTTAAAGTGCCTTTATCATTTTATTTTATATTATTTGTTAAAGTTATAAAAAAAAAGTATTATAATAACAGGGAATTGTTTTTTATTTAATTTTTAAAAAGCATCATTAGCAGAATCATTTCTCTTTAAAATTACAAGATTTTCTCTCTTTTTTAAATATAAATAAAAAACACTACTTATACTAACACTTATGACATTTGTAATTTAAATATTTTACACTTGCATATACTTAAATGTTTTTTATTATTTTAAAAATAATTCATGCAGGCTATCTATTTATAATTACATTAGTACAACATTATGGTTTTAGACTCCCTACAACCAAGAGAGGTTTACAGCAAATTCTTTACCAATTTTTTTTTTTTCTTATAAAACATTTAATTTTTTAAAGATGTTCAGTTATTTATTTATTTTATTTTATTTTTTTATTATAAACCATTAAATTGTTGAATCATATCAGAGATATTTTGGGAATAAAAATATATCTTTTATTCATTTTTTAATGATTGAAATATTTTCAGTTGCTCTTACAATCATCTCTTTACAAATATATATGTTAGTATTAAATGAACAGTTAAGAATCAAATCCAAAATTTATTCATTTACACCTTAAATTTGTTTGCTACTTAAAAAAAATTAATTAAATTTAAAAAAAAAACAGCAATAACATCAGATGAAACCAAGGATGGTCTCAAGGGAACTGAAAATATTTTTAAGTTATTAAGAACATGTTTATAATATTTGGTTTGGTTTTTAATATCAGAAGTTTACAGTTTCAAAACAATTTTCATCATTAAGATTGACAAAAAAGTTTAACAAAACTTAAATGTAGTAATTTTTTCAATTGTTCATAAGGTTATTAAGAAAAGAAAAAATTTTAAAAATGAATTTACATCTAATTTGATGTAAATACACGCATGAACTTGCAAGATTATTTGTTTATAAATGTTACACACATATACACAATTTTATTATATTTTTACCTACTAAAAGGTGGATATTTATAGATTTCTTCCAGCAATTTTACTTAAGAGTATTATTCATTCCCAATGTAAGATTTGGTTAAGCCTGTTTACATAATTAATGGACAGCTCTATACATATTCTATAAATCATCCTAATAAAAATACTAGAATTCTAATATTCTGAATTAATTGAAACGTGATAATTGATTCAATAATATAGACTGAAGAATATGTTCTGTTATTGATGCGATCTTAATCAAGTTGATAAAGCACATGATAACAAATAAAATAAACTTTTTTAATTTAAAACTAATATATGTGATAAACAAAATTACAGTAGGCTTCCATTTAACTGACCAATAATGACCAAGCCACATTAATTTATTGTAAAAGTCGATAATGAGCAAATTGTATGTTTAATTAATATTACGAAATTAAACAAAAACACATTAAAACCAAACTAAATTTTAATATTGTAAATGTAAGTATTTCAAAATTTGGTATAATGAAATTCTATCCTAGAAAATAATTATTGTAAATGATAAAACATCAACTGATCACTTAAAATAGTTAAAGA
The DNA here is from genome assembly GCF_047948215.1 of Lycorma delicatula. Taxonomy (NCBI): domain Eukaryota; kingdom Metazoa; phylum Arthropoda; class Insecta; order Hemiptera; family Fulgoridae; genus Lycorma; species Lycorma delicatula. The sequence goes on from NC_134462.1 coordinate 715,782, forward strand.
AATAATAAAACTGCTATTATTAACACTGCATAAATATTATAAATGTGCTGAGTTTGCTTTTATAAATAAAATTTTACATTGGTCCAACTTTTGAAAATAAAATATTGAACTCATTTTTAAATTTCTGTTTAAGTTTTGTTGATTTTTCCCATGAAATCTACTTTACTTTGTAATTACCAATAAATCTTTTCTTACTGAAATTATAGAATTTTTAGCTTATTTTGTTTATGATATTCTCTTTTACGTAACTGAAAGGTAAATCACATTAGTGAAGTTGATTCATTCCTTAACTGTTCATTCCTGAGATGTTGCCCGTCATTAATTGAACTTTAATAACCAAAGCCCATCATGACCATTTGAAAGAACTATTTATCAATGTAATGACACCACTAATTAAATCCTTTTTGATTTATAATTTTATTTATTTTTGCTGGGACGAAGCTTTGGAAAGTTCTGTTATAAATGTTCAACAAATATAAATGAATGAATGAAATTTAAATGCATGTATGCATTTAAAATTTTGAAGACGTTTTGCGAAGGATTGATAAGGTGCCATGTTTACAAAGCTTATTAAAGAAACGGCAAGAGACATGAATAGGATATATATTCTATGGCATAAAAATTTGTTGATAAACCAATCCTAGGACTGGTTTGTATCTTTCTAACTGGGATATATCTTTCTAGCAATTTTTCTTTCTAACTTGTCCAATCTTTCAGCTAACCCTGTTCGTTTATAGTTAAGTGTTAATGATCCATATAAAGCTTCTGGAAGGATCACAGTTTGGTAATGTCTTTTTCTAACAATCCAAGATAATGATTTCTTATCAATAGTAGGTTTCCAAAGTTAGATGGAAGATTAAATTCATGTTTTTAATTCTTGTGTTAATTGCTTGTTCTTCATTTAGATTATCAGAGATCCATTCCCCTAGTTATTTAAAGTATTGGACTTTTGAAATTTTGTGAGAAATTTAGTATTCACATAAGATATTTGTAATCCAGTTTTTTGAGCTTGTAGTTCTAATTTTGTTAACTGTTCTTATGCTTCCTCTATTGATTCTGTAAGGAGAGCAATATCATCAGCAAATGTTAAGTAGTCTATTATGATTTTATATTTGGGATCCAATCTTATCCCTTTAGCTTTTACTTCATTTCACCATTCTCTAATTACTTTTTCCAATGCACAGTTAAATAGTAATGGTGAAAGTCCGTCTCCTTGTCTTACTCCTTATTCTATTTCAACGGCTTCTGAGATCTCCCATGAATTTAGTTCTTGATTTTGTATTAGGGTGTCTTTGATAATATTTCTAATTTTGTTATAGTAATTTTCTTCTATATACGTAATACATTTTTTTTTTTTCTGTAACTTCAAAACTTTAGGTTGTATGTATTTATATCCATTCATGTCTTTATGTATGTTACTCCATATGATTCTGAAAAAAGGTAGATTTATTTGCTAGATTGTACAATCATCTTATATAAAATGATGTGCAGTTATTTAATTGATAGATTTATGAGAACAGGAGGCTTATCTGTACCCAACAGGTACTTCCACTACTAATTCGGTTTTTTTTTCAACCCTTGGGTTGGAAACGGTTCTTGGAGAGCCGCTACTACTATTGTGCTAATATGATAACATCCTACTGAGGTAATTAACTCCCCAATGGCACTTGCTGAAAGAAGGAAAGAAATATAAAGGATGGTGAAAATCAATCCATTGAAGGACTGCCTTTGATAAGGATTAGTGAGAAGTTATTTTCATGAGGGTCTAAGGAAAACTGTTTAAAAAAATGTTCACATTATATATATGTTATGTAAATTTTATTATGCATAATTACTGGTGAATTTGATTAATCGCCTCCAATGTTACATTAATATACATATGATTTGTCACACACAGAATCACAAAATTAACCAAATATAACTTACACTCGCCAATTCAACAGTAATGTTTTGATTATTTAAAAAATAAATTCAGTAATTACTGCTTGTTGTTGTTATTTTAATATGGGTTATATTTAAAACAACCTGTATATTTAATTAATTGCTATATATTGATTAGCATTAATATAATGCTAATAAACTGCTTGTTAATTCAAAGATACTCGCTGCAAACTGGTTGATTGATTTTTTTCTGCATTATAGTATTGACTTCTTTACATGTTTCTTAGACATTCAAATTTTATTCAAAAAATATAAAAAGACAATATAGTTTATTAAAAACAATTTGATAATATTACATAAACACTGTTGAGATGACTTGATGTTTTTGAAAAAAAAAATTATATCAAACTTATTAGTTATTTCCAGTAGATAACAATTTTTGTGATATTCTGATTCATTATTTTTAAATTCTATTATTAATGTTTTAAAATAAGATTATTTTACTGAAGAATTTGATATAACTTTTTTAAACGTATTATGAATTTTGTTGTTAAAAAACTAAATAACTAAAAAAACCAGTGTCTGAACAAAAAAATTCTGTTGCATTAGTGTATTTAGTTTGTATTTATGATTAATATAACATTTTAAAAAACCTTTTTAAACATGTAAAAGGCTTTGAAAAATTTTATTAAAATAAATTATAGATTCTTTCAAATGCTTGATTTTGTGAAATGTGTTTAACAGTGAAAATGCAGACTTAGATATTGTAAAAAAATATAATTGTTTAAAAAAATTACAAGCTATATACATAGTAACATACATTGCGTTAACTGTCCTAATTAAGAAATTTTTTTGAGGACTTTTATATCATATATACTGTGACATTACATACACATAGAAAGAAATTGTTATTTTTTAAATAGAATAAATACATAATCAGGAGTGCCATGTTGGCTATTCAAAAGTCATGGGGTTGTACATAAATAAAAAAGAGACATTGAAGAAGGTTGCTGTGAAGTAAAATTGTTTTGAACTTTTTTATAAGTCATGTAGTAGATGGATATAATTATTAGCCACTAACTAATAAATGCTAGTAGCACACAGAAACCACATTCAGTGTTGAGTAACTATGGTGGTCTGCAGAAACCACTGGTTTCAACTGTTGTTATACTTCCCGAGTTATTGCAAACTACTAGTATATAAATAAATAAATTTAGAATGTTATTCAGGATCCAAAAAAATATTTTTCCTTTTGTAAGGCATGCTGATTTTCAGAAAAGTTAAAAAAACAAACTTCAAAGTATATATGAAGATTATAGATCATAATATGGTATTAATACTAGTGAGGATAAAAATTCTTTTGACTGTTATAATAAATTTGATATACTGATGTAATATTGCGGGTCTTTATATATGTCTTACGCAGCTTTCTTGATTGCAGCTTATTCCATCCACAAATTACCAAGCCAAGAGTATTGTTAATTAAAATCCAATAACAGAATTGTAACTAGGGACAGTATCAAGGTTCTATAGTCACATAATGCCTAAAAACTAAGATTCAGTACACAGATTTTCTATTTACATATGTACAATGTTATCAGTGTTACTTTTTTGTTATTTTATATTTCTTAAAAATATATCACCTAAAATTATTTTATACTATCCAGTAAATTAAAATCCTGTTTATTTCTGGCTGTGGTCATTGTTGATTAATGAGAGGATAGTGAGCTGTATTGTGTGTTATGGGTTTTATGTGCCTCGAGGAGAATAAGAAATTTATCAAAACATTTTTTCTCTTGTATATTTCTCTCATGTTACTTAGACATAGTGTATCAGAAATTTGTAACATAAAAATTAATCAGGACTTTAGGCAAGACAGTAGAGTATGTATTCCAAGTGATTACCAAAATTATTTAGCCTAATTAGGTAATGTTTGGTAATTCAGATATTTTATTCAGTTATAAGAAAATTTATTTTAATTTTTTTTAAAAATGAGTAAGAAACCAGTGAAATTATCAACAAAAAAAAGTTAAATTAAGTAAAAGCATAAATCATTGTACTTTTATCTATCATTCCAATAAATATAGGTTTGTGTCTTCTTATATCTAAAGTAGTAAGCAGTAACAGATTCAACTTTGGGAAAAATATTTTATCTGATTTTTCATTGTCCTTGACTGATAATTAATATGTGTGTGTACAGTATAATCACTATATATTACCATTATTGCACTTTCTAAAAATTCTCATTAGATCACTGAAAAATTTTAAATAAAAAAAAAAGATCAAAGTACCCTACTCTGCTGCCTACCATGTACATTAGGGCAGTGTTTATGATTGAAGTTGTAATATATTTATTCTATTAAGAGTTGAAAAGTTAACAAATTCGTATTATTTCAGAGTAGGCCATTCTGTATCATAGATACAAAACCGTGATTGTAATAATGCTGATAATTTTGTGTATACATTATAACATTAAGTAATTTTCTTTTAAGATGACAACAGTATATACAAAACAAACAGTTATTTGCACCTAGATCTGGTTACCAGTGCTTGTCAAATGACTATATCTAATGATATAGTAATTTTATATGTATTGACGTCCCAATAATTTTTACAAAATTCCTTCTTGAAATCATAACATGTTTGCCACTGCCCAGTTCTGTCATCAACTGTTTCATATTATAGTTCCATTAAAATAGTCTCCTTAAATTTTATAAATGTGACAGCAAATTAACATTTTAGTTGCGTATTCTTCATTAAAATATCAAGTAATACAACAGTTACTTGATGTTCTGTTTGTTCACTCTATATTAAACTTGAAATAAACTTATTTACTTTTTTCTGGGAAATTATTTTAGCTGTTAACCTCAAAATATTAACCGCTTTTATGATAATGTGAGAAATATATTTTTTATGATACAAAATATTAAATACATTGTTCATTATTTGTAGCATTATGAATTTATTCAGAAAAGAATTTTATTTACCAATTTCATAATTAAAAAATTTGGTAATATCTATTATTTGAAAGCATATTAATGTCATTGGTTTTTTACAAATTTTTTTGCAATTCTGATAGTGATTTAATGCATTACTTTAAGATTATAACAGTAGAAATTGTTTTCAACCAGATTGAAGGGAGTAATTCATTTCTCTTGTTGTTGCTTGTGTATGTTTTGACTTACTGAGACTTATATCAAGTATTTATTTATTCGCTACAGGTGATGCCCAATTCAGAATTTTTATCATCATATAATGAAATTTTTAAAAATGCTACCATACCTAACTAGGTATTGAATCTAAGACCAGAAAAAAGTCAGCATTTTGTACATTATATAAATTAACTGACCACATTAATGGACATTTTCTTCTTAAAAAAAAAAATCTTGTACAGATTTTTACATACCCAGAGACTGCTGCTATTCAACCCCATTTAAATACTCTTTCTTCTCCATGTTTAAAATCAGCTTAATTACTTGTTGCTCCAGATACCAGTTCTAGTCTGCTACCAGAAAGAAAAGCTGGTCAAGATTAAAAAATATATGTATACATATACAAAGATTGTTTGGTGCAAACAAATACAAAAAAAATAAAATTAAATGCATCTCCCATATTATTTTCCTAATGAAAAGAAAAAAGAAAACTTTCAAAATTAAGTTACTTTAGGCTGTATTTTTTTTATTGAAATTTTTTATAAAATGTATCCCGAGCCTACAAATTAAACAACTTTTCGCCAAAAGTGGAGTGGGTTTAATTCTTTGTTATATTACTTTCTTCTTTCTTTTTTTTGTAAAATGCATCCAAAGTGAATAAATACCAAAAATGTATTTTTCCACAAAGGTACATGCTACTGATAACTATTTCAGATGAATACATAACATAGCAAATGAATTGCAGTCAAAGTTAAGATCTTGGTAACAGAGATAAAATAAACTTGTTTCAGCAAGTTTTGTTTAAAATAAGTTTTGCCTTTCTATATAATTCTTTACTAACAAAAAATCCTGATCAATTTATAATGAAATTATAGAAATAACCATTTGTATTGAAAATTTGTCTTGTAAAAATGTTTAGTGAATCTAATGTAGAAAAAATTCAAATGATAGCTCACATCCATCATGCTTGTTATTATATAATGGATTATTGGAAAATTAATGAATTGATTACCCAGTAACACTTTTTTCTTTCTTTTGCAAGTTCTGTACAGCTTAGTGATTCTGTTTTTCACTTTCAATTTATTTTTCCTTCTAAACTTCTTTTTATGTTTGTCTCCACACCATCCATCTTTGTAAACAGTTGTATGATTTAAACCTTCAGTCTTCAATATCTTTTACTATAATTCCTATACACCAATCCTTCTCCTAATCTGTTTGTTACAAACTCAAATCTGGAGACAGATAACTTACCCAAAGAAATCTATTTATTTACCTAATTAAGGTCCTCTTATTAAATTTAAATATAAAATAATAATAAATAAAAAATGTATTTTATTTGACGGGTTACATCAGCAAAATATCTTAAATATTACTGTTGTCCATATGAATTTTTCATCACTTTTTTGGAAATTGCCTCTCCCACCAATAAATTAAAAATAAAATTTCAAATGTATAACAGCTGTGTTTAAAGAATACTATTTAATTATTTTTTATTATGATAATTTTTCCATTTTTATTTCTAAACAGGATTACAGATATACTTATTTCTTATACACTTCTTTACCATTGTTCTATTCTATATAATTTAATAGTTACAGTTTAAAAATACTTAATCAACAATCTGCCTTTATATAATGAAAGTTTAAATATTATATATATTTATTTAATCCTTATAATAAAAAATATTACACTTCAGTTTTTCTTTCTCGTAATCATGATTATTTGTTTATATATATTTCTCAAAACTAAGTTGTTTGATTTTTGTACATGTAAATTTCAATATTTAGTGTTATTTTACTATATAATTTTGTTATAGAACAATATTGTAATTAGAATAATATTAATAACAACCATTGTTTAATATGAGAAATAAATGCATTTGTAAATTACATTGATATTAGAGACATATAATGACAAAAAAACCAAAAAAAAAAAAAAAAACAAAAGAAGCAGATGTTACTAACATATAAGGTTACTTACTCTATTAATAATTTATTTTAACATTTATTAATTACCTGTGTTAACTACTTATTCAAGATATAATATATGTCATCATTTGTTTATGTATGTGCCATGTGCTGTTTGAAGTGGATGTTTTTTTTTAAATTATTAATATTTCTATGTGGATAATTACTTGGATGAATGTATGTAGTAAAACTTCATTAATTTATGGGTGTTTCTAGTTTTGTTTTAACAAATACATGTCCTAACATTTTTAATAAGAAGCTACTAAATCTTATGTCATTTCTGGATTGCTTACATATGGATTCCCGAGACCAAAATTGCTTTTCTTCTTTGAAGTTTATAAGAATTTTCCAATTTCAGATTTATATTCTTGGAATTATTATAAATGAATATACCCTGATTTCTTGTTTTTCATTATTTTTTTATAGGTCTAAGATTAGTGCCATGAAGTATCATCATAGCTTTTATCACTTAGACACTGCTATACATACTGTGCTATAAAATTTACTTTAAAATTAATACTAAAAAGCTAATGTCATTACACACATTGTACTTTTAGAAAAAAATTATGTATCTGAAAAATTCATCTTTTTGTTGAAGCTTTTTATAAAATATTTAATTAGTCTTTTCAGTACTGTACAAACATGATCTTCCTCATTACATTTAATAACAATAACATTGGTATTTATGTAAAGAAAAAATGTACATAATGTAATATTAGAAAATAGTTAGTGTTTTATTTTCATGTTTTGAGTCATTGAAGCTATATTGTGATGCATTTTATTCAATGCATTCAGCTAATAACACAACTGTGACATAAAACAACAGGGAAGGTACAAATTACATACTATAACAACAGTGTATATGCCACATAGAAATTAACTTGTGTGACACCATATAAAGAAACAATTTTATGAGTAGATGATTTATTAATTTTTATAATTTAGAAGTCTCTAGTTATTTTGAGCGACTTTCTCAATTCAGAGTATTTATTTTGCAAACCATTGTAAATTAGTAAGCATATTTATAACTTGAAATAGTTCTGGATCAGAAAGGCAGGATTTGTTATCAGAATCTGGGCTAGGGGACATCGCCAATAAAAAAAAAAACAAAAAAAAACAGTTAGCATAAAAATATGATCAGTCTAGTTGGACCTCAAGCTGTCAACCTCCTGGGACAAGCACAGGAAGACAAGTGCTAATCCTTTGTATTCTTTATACTGCATAGTTACTGATGAATAACAATGAAGATTATTAAAAATTATTAATCTTTATGATTTTTTTCATATTTTTTTTTTTAATATGGGGTAGGATCATTCCTAGCTAAATATTCAGAGATAACTGTTTAGCTATGTGATGTTCCTGTACTTCTTTAATTAATTAATTCAATAGAGTCTAAACTTCTTTATGAAAGCTCACAGTATTGAACCTGAATCTTGTCATATTTAAATTTATCTGCTGAGCATAAGTTATGGGTAAAGAAAGTCAAAGCATTTCGGTCAAAAACTCCACGTTACTGTCTTATTTTATAAAGATCATTCTTGCATTAATCCCAATAACGTCTTGAAAACAGAAAATTTTTAAACAAGTTGAAAAGAAAATGGTAATTATTAAAGGAATGATTTAATGACCAGGGCTTACAGAATACCAGTGATTTTAGTTAACTCTGGTGTGGCTATTTGCAGCCTGTTGATTATCTTCAGTGATATTGAGTCCTAAAATCTCATGTTACCAATTAAAATGAAACAGATAATCTAATTATCCACATCCACACTCCCTTTTATTTATTTATATGGAAATCATTTACTACAAACAGATTCATAATATCCAAAATCCCTATTTTCCCTAGATAATTCATGTTTTGATGGATCATTCTGAAAGAAGATAAATTAATTTAATTATTTCAATGTATCCAGACACCAAATATTTTATTACTTTTTTCAAAAGTTTTACCTACAAATTTTTGTTATGATAAATTGCACAGCGATGTATTATAGAATGGAATAATTTATTATAACTTGCATTATTTGTTATATTTAATTAAGTGATATATTATTTTGAAGATTAAAATTAAAAAGAAAGAAAGGAGACATTGATAAGCATGTAGATATGAGATATATATATCTGATTCTCATAGAATTGTACGGATTAACCAAGGGGGCTGCTCTCTTGGTATTATAATGGACTAATAGTCTCACATTTATTCCCCTTAATTACAGGTACAAAGTAGAGTGTTTGAAATTCATATGTATTATAATTTGAAGTAGGGTTTTAACTCATTCGGTCAGAATTAGTGAGGTTTTAAAAATTATGTATGCGAGTATGTATATTAATATGTATATGTATATCAGCAATTAAAACTAAACTTGTATTTCTAGAGACCCCTATATGTTAGTTATAAGTAAATATTTACTGTTCTAATTAAATAATTATATGTATTTGCAAAATTAATTGAAAAAAATATTGATTTACAATTAATTTCATTTTGTACAGTAACGTATAATTTTATTTTATAAATTTTAATTGTTAATTAAAAAACTTATTTTTATATTATGCCCTCATATCTAAATTATTTAGGGTATTATTTCTGTTATTATTATCATTACTATCAATTAGAAAAGACTGACATAGTTCTAATGAATGAACTAAATAAGGAATGCCCTAAATTACTTTTTTGTTTGAGGGAGTTTCCATGAGTATGTATGAAATAATAATTTTCTTTGATCCGTTTTTCTTTATTTACTAACAAATCAGTTCAGTATGTATAATGTATATTTTTTTATGCATAATTATTATAAAATAATGGCTTCAGTCAAAATGAATTTTATAGGCTATAGTGCATAATAATGGCATTAATAATAATATTATAATAACAATGATGATAATGATAATAATTGTCCATTTATTGTAAAATCTTATGTATTTTGTATCTATCATTAGAAATATGTAATAATAATAATGTTATTTATATTTTATATTCATATGATAGTGTAATGTAACGTATTGCTACACCTTTCAAAGGGTTTTTTACACAGTGTTAAACTTCATACAAACTGTTAATAAATTCATTATAGATTTTTTTATATGATTTCATTTTATTATTTTTAAATATTAAACAATGCATTTTTAAATTTGATTTGCAGTTAAATTTTTTATGTGTAACAATATTTTTATGGTAAATTAATGTATAACATTTTTTTGTATTGTTTTTTTTTTTAAATTATTTTTCTTGAACTATCTAAATGAAAAAATATATACTTAATATTTATTACTTTTCCCTAATTGTTGTATTATTACTAAATATAATAATTTAATTAAAATAATAATTGTCATATACTAAGCCAATAAATATATTATGTATGATATAATAAATTTGATATTTTCAAACCGTTGCTATAATATAGCTGTGAGCTGCAACTGATTGGCTAGTTTGTTAAGTTTTAACATTGTGTTATGTAACTATCCCTACAACTCCTTCCTTGTAAGAAATAAAAATGCGGTGTCTTATAAATAAATAAAATATATATAATATATGAATGAGTATGTTTAAGCCATCATTATGTACAGAATTATCGACGTTTACGAAACTAAAGCTGATGATGTTTATTATTATGTTATTGTTTTGATTTATCCTTCTGTTAAATTTTTGGTTCTAAATAAAATGAGATGCGTGTGGTTTAATTAATAATTTTGTTTACCTTTACTCCTCACGTGACAGAAAGTCAGAAAATATAGTTAGTGAAATTTTTCCTTGCCCCAATATCTTTTCTTTGTTGAAGATAAGTTACTATAAAACTCATTTTTAAATACAAGATGATGATTTCAGCCATTTACTTTCAATGGGCTACATAAACCATAAAAAGTTAGTTCTCTCATATATTTAGACAAAAAAATATTTACAGACACAGTAGTGACTTAGTGAAACCATGAGTACTCTTCCACATTTCAGGTCTTTTCTTCTCACCTGTGTACAGAGGTTCATAAGCCTTACATAGACTTAAGAGTTTGATGATCAGACACCCAATCAATGTGAACAAGTCCTCAGAAATAAAAAAAAAGGCATTACTTTGAATTTAGATTGCTTTTCGTGCTTTCTTTTTTCTTTGTGAATTGGGACTCTGCTACCTGGATGGACTGTCGCTTTAATTTAATTTCTGATCTGTATTAAAAAATTATCATTTTAAATGTTTTTAAGAATGTCAACACAAATGTCTCCTCAAATTTCACTCTGTTTAGGAGAGAGGAAGCAAAGCATGATCTTCCCACACTGTTTTTTCATTATCTTCAACAATGACAGAAAAGAAATTCAATTTCCATTCTTAAGTTCAGTTGTGAATGTGCAAGTTAATCAGATTTAGAGTTATACTATACGAGTCTCAGTTATGTCGAATTTGTAAAGAGGCACTTGAATATTGAAACGAGCAACTATTTAATAAGTTGGCTGTTCAAAGTGGCAGCTGAGGCCAAATTTCAACCTATAATTAGTTTGAAAAGAATCGTTTCAGTTTCCCAGGAGGTGGAAAAATTCTCTTGTGATCAGTAGGGTTGGAGAAATGTTTTCATGGATTTTGTAGAAAGATAGTAATATTCTATTCAGTTTGGATACTGTCCATGCATTCTGGCTACATCTACACTATAGGTGCTAAAGAAAAAGGCTCCCTTAAATTTGTATTAATCACAAATGCATTCATTTCAATAAATCAAATGTATCAGATAAATGAATGAGGTAGGCTTACATATTTGTAGCACAATAGCTGATTATCATTCTTGATTGTAGTGTAACATGAGTTATATGTCCATATTTAATCAATACCTCTAAAAACTCGATTATAGTTTTGGAAGTGAATAATTCAAAGTATATTGTAAAGTGTGATGGGACATCAGTCTCACTATAAGCCACCTTTATAAATAACATTTTTTAAGAACACAAGTTTGAAGTACTCAAAATTATGTTTTATTTTTGTGATTGACAGTTTCAGTAAGTCAATATTAATGAAATAACTATTTAGGCTGTTGGTCAAAGGTTAGTAGCCTCCTCTTGCTGGTCCGCAGCATTATTATTACAAAGTAATATTATGTATTTAAAAAATCATTGAAAAACCTGTTACTTTTACAACGTCTCGCCCAACCCCCAAGTTTTTCTTTTTCCTTTCTACTACAGGTAAAATGCGTGCTGAAAATCTATTTCCATTCCGTCCAGATGTTTTATTGTACGGATCGGGTGTTTTTTTTTCATTCTGCTCTGAATGAACCGATCACATAAGTCTTCAAGCGAGTAATAACCTTGCAAATTTTCTCAATTAAGGAATAAATTAGGATTTTTTAAAGATTCTCAGAGAAGACTCTAGTTTGAGGTCCGATGACGAATATGTGGGTCATTCTAAACAGAATAAAAAAAAAATTAGCCCAATCCGTCTACTAGAACGACCAGATTCTGTCAATAAGTTCGGCTGCAGTTGCTACAGTTGGTTAGTATTCATATCATTTGATATACTGCAAACTTTCTCATGTATACTATTTAATGTTGTGAGTGTTTCAAGTGATTTAAAATTAATAGTGCCACTTCTGTACCTTAATAGATCAGATTAAAATATCTATCAATCAGATTACACATTGAGTATTTGTTGAAGTTAAATTCTAGATATGCTTAGAATCAGAAAAACAGAAGATCTAAATTTTAGAAAATAAATTTGCAGTTTTATCAGTACTCTAGTTAATTAGTAATTAGTTTTTGAGTTATAGTAATGTGTTGAGATGCTAATCCGGTTCTATGGAGAGAGATTAGGGTTAAGGTTAAGGTTGGAGTTTTGTGGAGAGAGGAATAAACTATAAACTAACCTTAGTAGACTCAGAGTTGGATTCAAGAGTCACCTGTTAATGGTTGTAAGGTGACTGTCATCGTATGACTACTAGCATGAATGGAACATGTAGTATAGTCTCTCTCTGTAGTGACCACATTTCCATTTAAACATAAATTGGCTCAAATGTCCTAAACATAAATTCGGTTAGGTGCCCTACAAGATGGTGTTAAGTATTGCCAAACCTTGGTAATTTATCCCTAAAATCCCCCCACAAAAGGTGTAACCTTAACTCTTACCTTAAACTTAACTTCTTTCCACAGAATGGAGTAGCAACTGAACAGGTCTCCATAACTCACAAAACTTATAGTTAATTGTCTATAGTATTGATGATAGAGTACAAACTTTAATCTTGCATGGGTCACCTGCTGTTAAAACCCGCTTTCTGACATTTAGATCTTGTATTTTTTGACCCTAATTATATCTACTATGGTATATTAAGTATGAACAAATGCATTAATCAACTTTTATATGTAGCATTATTTCAGCACACAACATACGCAGTTGCACTAAATGATGATAAATAAATCAAAAGTGGCAGATAGTGTAGATGTTTACCATGCAGGTTCAAAAGTGTTCAAGTTCTCTGCCAAAGAGCTCACAGCTACTATGCTTTCTTTAAGATATAGAAACACAAGCTCCTTATTTGGTATAGCAAACACATGTACATGCATCACACAGTGTTGTAGATGTAGATTTATTGTTTAAATTTTTTATGTTTTAACCCTAGAAGTTACTGTCTTAAACTCTCCAATGTTTATGTGCTTTTTGAACTATCACTGTAACAGTCTGGCGCTTATACTTTTACATCTTTACATTAATTTGTTTTCTTCTTAGTACACCAAATCAGAGAATTGTTTTAAAAATGAGTTCCATTTAAAGTTCTGTGATAAAAAAATTTAATTTGTATTAGCCTGAATTCCACTTATGGTCACGTACATTTTTTACTTTGCACTTTTATGCTTTTTGCACTGTAAAACTAGTTAATTAAATCTTTTCCAAGTGTACTGTGATAAAATTGAACTTGTGTTGAGATGATACGGGATACTATAAACAGGCATTTCAGTTGATTAGTATTCATCTGATAGTGAGGATTTCTAAATAATACCTTTTTTTATTTTTTTTTTATAAAGAAATTAATAACTACAACCTTTTAGTTAATTTTCACTTTTTGAACAGGGTATGTTTACAGTTTCCTGATTCTCTTTGTGATTCTGTTGAAGTGTCTTTATGGCTTGAAAAACAAATCTGCAGGAAGTTGTATATCTTAGGTGATACTTCATATGGCAGGTAAATTTATTAAAAAAATATTATAATGATGCTGAGTGTTCTAAATATAATACAATACACTTTTTTGCTAAAATATTTTTCAAAATAAAATTTTCCGTAGATGTTTGTAATCTAGTGTTTTAAGTCATTCATAATTGTTAACATTCCCAATAATTTGAACATTGTACATATAAATTCTTAATTAATTGCAGAGTTAGTGATTTATATAAAAAAAAATTGTATGAGTTTTCTATAATTTTATGAATAAATAATAGAACTCAAAATAAGTGTAAAGCCCTTTGTAATTTTTCAAAAATTTACTTCTTGTTTAAAAATGCTGTCTAATAGTCATTCTACTGGGAGTTCTTTAACTCTGTGGCAAAACAGTTTACTTTCTCTTGACTATTAATGATTTTTATTGTTTAGTTGAAATGTGTATCATATCAAGCTAATTTTATGTTAAGCTAAATGTTCATTTCTGTCAAGCAATTTTATATTTCTATTGTGGTAGTCTCGTCACATTTTAATAACTTTGTGTGTACAAAGTAAAATTAGGTACTTGCGTATTAACACCACTGCAGCTACAGCTTTATTTAAAAACAAAGTAGTCAATCGGATTTCAGTGAAAAATGAACAGTCTCTTTATTAATTTTAATAAATGGTTATTTATATTTATTTATTTTATAAATTTTTTGCACTCTAAAAAATTGCCTCATTTATTGGTTGTTCTAATTTTGAAAGATGGTTGGTTAGTTTGTATTATTTTTACCAGACCATTTTTCTCCAAGAATTAAACAAAATAAGTTTTTATTTAATAGATAAAATAAAATAATGTCTAAACTAAAAAAAATGTTTGTATCGATGACTAGAAGAGAAACTAATATTTGCTTTTAACATTTTCATTTCCCTCTAGATTTGAGAATGTACCCTCTGTGATGTGCAACATGATGTCAATTTGTAGGGGGCCAAATATCTCCAGCATTTTAAAAAATTTGCTTCTCATATTCATCTCATTGAAGAAGGTAATAGAAAACCATATTTCTTCTCACCGTCATACTTAACCTGACCTGGCCGATTGTTATTCTTGATAATCTCTTTGCCATTTCCAAAAATTACTTGTGATAAACTCCTTTCGTGTACCTATATCCAATACAGTATTTTTGCCATTTGACAAAAAAAGAATTTTCAGTGATTTTCAGATTTATAATTGAAAAAGTGCTTTTAACACTTTGATGTTTGTTGTTTCATTATTAAATATTTGAATGATTTACTTATGTCCCAGTTACTTATTAAACCATTTTTATGGCAGGTTTTTTTCATTTATGAATATATATATATATATATATATATATATATATATATATATATATATAATTCATTCAGGCTTGTAGTGGAAATTTATGAATATTTGAAATTAATTTTGTAAAAATTCCTTTTTACATAAATTAGTGTGTTACTTTTGGTGACTGATACATAGTTAATGAAAGTGGATAATTGCTTTTTCATTTATAACAGAGTGTGATAAAGGTTGTAAAAGGAAACTGTTATTATGCTTTTTTTTTAATTCTTATGTATCTGAAACACTCATTCAATTCTGGAAGAAGAAAAAGCAAAGGTTTAATGCTTTGATTCCAGAGGAAAGAAGTAAAAGACCAAAATTACTAAATTTTGTGAAATATTATTCAATATTGCATTTGTTGTACATTATGGGCTATTACTAATTTATAATCATTTAACTTGGCAAAATCTGATTTGATATTATCAAATACTTCATTTCAGAGTACAAGGTTGGCAATAATCATCAGTTGTTGCATCCATCATTATGTTCGGTTTTGAACATCAACATTCATGCCCTTATACTCATGCAGTCTAGTCTGTTTACAAACATTGGACTTTTACACTAACTGCCAACATATTATATCTGTTTTAGGGTTAATGTAGAATGGTGCCTATGATTTCTACTATAAATCAGTTTTTTTTTATCTGATAAACTTTTTACAAAATCTCTTGGCAATAGAACAGTACAGCAAAGGTACACTAGGGCTTTGTGAATTTGTAATACAATGTTATGTGAGAAACTATTACTCTTTATATCGATAATTAAGAAGATGCATCAGAAGCTATGTGTTAGCTTAATAGTCTTAAAAGAAAAAATAATAATGTACACCTGTGTTTTTAATTCTGGTGGTCAGACCAAGATTTCTCTGTACGTCATTTTAAAATATTACTGCCTGCTTTTCATCAGTGTATTAACCTTCCATGCTGAATTATTTTTTTGTTTTTAACTCACTTAAGTATATTAGTCATTAACTTTTTTATGTCTTAGGATTCAAAACATTAGATAAAATCGAAAAACATGACTTCGCACTAGTGTGTGGTGCGCACGGTAGACAAAAAAGCACTGGATTTATACTAATAATGAAACATTAATGGATATAAGAAAAAATATATTAAGACTAAGTTCGCGGATTTTACTTATAAAAAGTAAAATCCGTGTTTTATTTATGTGCAATAAATCCTCAGTTTATTCCGTATATCAATAATTGATTTAGAATTTTTTATATCACTTTGTTTACGACATGAAAATTAGTTTTTACGTAAGTTCCTCTGAACATTTTAGAATAGATCTGACAAACAAGTAAAATACCTATATATACTATTTACATTTTAAACACATAATGAATAATATGTAGTATTTTAACTTTTATTTAAAAGAATAATAATAAAATTAAAAATATTTATGGACTGTACATTTTATTATGCAGGCGATATACATTTTGGTTGTTTAAATAATTTTCAACAAGTATTAATTTAAAATGAAAATAATAGTATCAATATATAATTATAAAAATAAAAGTAAAAAAATAAAACATAATTGTCTAATCAGTACTAACTGAAGTACAAATAATTTATAAAATAAATTTATTTTTTGTAAACCTATCTCTTTCAAAAGTGCCACATAAATTTAAAATTCCACCAAAAAAGCCGGTTCATTGTAACTCAAATGAATTGAGCAGTAACAAAATACAGGGTGAGCAACATAAAACCGAACCCGTAACATAAGCGCTGCAGAATCGGTAAGATACGGGTAAATTAAATAGAAAAACATAAAATATAATTTAGTTGTTGCATTTATTTACGTTATTATTACAAAAGTTGTTCAAAATGACCATCCTGGGCATCGATGCACTTTTGTGCTTGACTTATATTGAGAGTCCTCTTGACGCAAAACTTTGTTGTCAATTAAGTCGATTTCTCGTTGAATGTTCACCTTCAGTTCATCAATATTGTGGGGCTTAGATGTATAAACTCTCTTCTTTAAGTAGTCTCAAAGGAAAAAAATCGCAAGTAGACAACTCTGAGGAACATGTAGGCCATCGTCCTCTGCTGAAAGCTCCGTTGTCTGTGTCATTCAGTAGCAATGCGGTATGGTTTCAATTTTAATTCATGAAAACTTTTATGACAAGATGTGTATGTAACATCAGATTGTTGGGATAACTTTGCGTAGTGATTTTTTTGGCCTAGCGGTAATTCTTTCAATATCGGCTATGGCTTGTGGAGTCCTAGTGGAAGGTTGCATATTTTGTTTTGCATTTGAAACCGAACCTGTTTTACGCCATTTTTTAACTAAATCATCTATCCTACTCTTTTCTGGGATAGAGGCATTAGAATGTTTTTGTACGAATACTTGATGCATCAATTCGATCCAGAACGAATATAGACCTCAACTGAAGCTATCCTCTCCTAGATTGAATAAGAAATTGTACACAATCACAACTGTACTCAACAATACTGCACGGGGACAAAACATACACTGAACTGATGGGTAACCACCTGACAAACGGCAGCAACAATCAGTAGTAAGATATACATCCACTAGTCGCGCTAGTTGTGTGAGAGTTTTTCATAAATAGTGTTGCGTAGTGGTTTCATTATGGGTTGCTCACCTGTATAAACGTTTCTGATGCACTTACATACGATATTGAGTCAACAGTAGCTCGCTGACCTCCATCAGTAGAGTTAGAAAAGCCACTGTTCTACTACACGTATGTTCTTGATCAGCAGTTTGCATGTTTGCATAGACCTTGGAGTTGCAAGTGCTCAGCATTGAATGCGTTAAGATCAAAAGGTAACAACCACCAACCCATGACAATTGAGATTTTCGTGCTATTTTCATTAAATCCAGTAAATATAATATATATAACACGTTAAAAAAATAAAATGACCACAAACTAATAGATGGTATGAATCCTTCATCTTTAATATCCACTTCATTTCAAGAATCTTCTCATTAACAGGTGTATTACTCATAATCAATACCTTAATTGTTATTTTGCCTAAATAATATGCGACATTTACAGTTTAGGTAGATTGCCTACTCTAATCAGGGAAATCTTGTTTAAATAATATAAAATAATATCTAATGCATGTAAATACTGCTACGACTACTACTACTAATAATAATAATAATAAAAAAAAATTAGGAACAACAAGATTTCACTGATTTGGAGTATGACAAATTTGTTTATATCTGGTTCAACTCTGATAGTAGTAATATTTTTAAAGAAAATGTCCTCAAAGGCAAAGTCCATTAAGATGATTAATATTATTGATGTTATATTCGCATTTATTATCGCTGTTCATGTTCTACATTACATTACTTACGTTAAGTTCTTTAGTATTTACTTTTATTTATTGTACTTTGAAATAGGTAATAAATTGTTGTTGACAGTACTGTGTAATATTATTTACCTCTTGTTTTAAATTTAATTTTTCAGTTTGTTTTTTATTTTTGTGAATATGTTAATTAATATTTTATTGTGAACTGTTAATATTCATTATTTTTTTACTGTATTAACATTAAATTAATAATTATAAATGTCTTGGTTCAATTAATTACGAAGCTTTTACAATATTTTGTGGCACCCTTGTGAAGAGACCACGGCGCACAGTATGGGAATCACTGGTCTAGGATTTAGTGAAAGTAACTGGATGAAATTGTTGTTTTACAAGTAGAATTTTTATTATCCAGATATCCATTTGATAAAAAAACAGATGAAGAAGGGCTTTAAAGCATGTCTGTTTTGCATATAGAAAGTGTGTTTAATTTGGTGTATTTTGAACATAGTTTGGATTGGATTTCATTTAATTAGGAATAGAAGGATAACTTTACCAGTATGTTATCTGCTGCTAATTTCGGTTTTAATGCGACTTCCCATGGGAAACAAAAGATATGTCAGGGCATTTTCACAAAACCAGAGGATCACCACTCCTTTAATTCAAGGATGAAAGAATAAAAAAGCTGACAACACAGTTATAGGAGTTCCCCATCACACGGCTAAAGCTGCGTTTGTATAAAAAATAAATGTAAATCAGTTGAAAATTTAACGTATTAATTTTTTACCAAAAACTACACAATTTTTCTTCAAGTGCGCGTCTTACGAGAAAACACGTTGTACATGATTAAATACGGTATATATATGTACACATACATGTCTTTAAAATCATGTGTTATATATGCAATTCTTTTGAAAATATAAAAAATATATATATATATAAAGCTGACTAACCCAGTTGTAGGACGCGGCTAAGCCGCATTCCGGTTAAGTCCTACAACTGTGGGTTGTTTCTCATTCACGGCTACACACATACACATACAACTTAATTAAAAATATTTATCATTTTATTTAATTCAATGATTCTAACCACAAAGCGCACGCGCATATCGTATTTAATTCACGCTGGTGTGGCGGTATTAGCGACGACGGTCGGCACTAATTAAACTAATTTAATTTCAGAACTTTGTAGAACAAATTTTGCATCTACAGTTGGCAGACTGATGTAGGCGCGAGGCTTAAAACACCAGGTACCGGGTGATCGAGTTCGAGTGATCAGAGTAATTTAGAATACCCGATAACTGATATTACAGTAAAATCCCAGATTTTAATAGGTTACTGTTTCTTTCTACAGTAGTAGAAAGAAATTGTCAAAATATTTAAAAATAATATAGTAAGGTGTAATTTTTGAGCAGTTCATCTTTATGCGTGTTATTTAGTAGTTTACATAATTTTTCGGGGAATTTCTATTTAACATACTCTTAATTTTTGTTTTTAGGATACGTGTACATGAATGGGGACGTTGGGAAGCTCCCTTCAGGGGCGGTGTTCTCTGCCACCCCTGAGCCTTTGGCTACTCCACAAACAGCATCAGCCCAGCCAGCGACTACTAACACGATAACAGATTTTAGGTAAGGTAACATTTATGTAATTTTTTTTTCGTTTGATGTAATGGGTATGGAGTAAGGGTTTTCAATTGTAATGTTTTTATTTAGTATTGTTTCTGAAATCATTTTTTTCTGAAGAACAACTGTGCTTTGTTATTAATTTTATCATTAGTGGTGTTAGAAGGAATTTTTTTATCTTTCTTTAGTGTTCATTGTTTATTCTGACACACATTACATCACGTTGTACATATTCATGTACATCACAACTAAAAATCGTTTGTTCCAGTTTAAGTAGAAGCCTTTCCTACCCAGATGTCAGTGAAATGACAAGAGAAGCAGTTCAACACAATCCACAATTAACATTCCAGAAAATCAAGTATTGGCTTATCCCTATCCTGCTTCTTCTGACTCATTTATTATTTGATCCTTAACAACAATTGAAAGAAGTGGTGGATGCGTGTGGGTTGTGCTTAACCAAAAACATTTTTCTATGACCATGCTTTTTTAATGTGTTCTTTTTTTTATCCCGTTAGAGAACACTTATATTGCTAGCAGATTTTTTGTGATAAAAGTGTTTTAATGGGAAATGTAGTTTATATAACAAATCACTTTTTTCCAATAATATCTCTTCCCGAGATTGATCTTGAAAGTTTTATTTTGAGAAATTGGCCTGTCTATTTCTTTTTTTTTTGTTATTAAAGATAAAACTTTGTACAAGGTAGGATTTGGAACTGACCTACCCGTATCAAAAAATTTAATTTGGAGGTTCTGATAAGGGTAATTTGAATGAATTAACAACCTTGTAGGTTATCAGTATGTCAAGGTCAGCAAAAAAACTAATAGTTTTTAATATATATTAAACGAAAAAAATCATGCTTTATTTTAATCTGTACTATCTGGTAGTGAAGTTAAATTTCTTAGAAAAAATAATATTAACTATTTCTAAAAATACAGCTGTAATTTTTTTTATTTATAATTTTTTGATAGAATTCTTTTGTTTGTTCAAGGACATATAGTTTTATTTAATTGGTTTATGAATTACATAACTTAACAAATCCTCACTGCCAGTACTAAAACTGGACCGATTGCATATGTATTTTTTCTATCTTATATTAATAAGATAAGACCTTTTATTACCAAAGTATGTTTATGTCTTGATATTTAGGTGAACAAATTCTTTTCTATAATGCTTTTAGCATTTTCTTTTCGTTGTATATGTATTAATGTACTGTGTATTACTTTAATGTTCAATAAAAGCAA
This sequence comes from Lycorma delicatula, assembly GCF_047948215.1. NCBI lineage: Eukaryota > Metazoa > Arthropoda > Insecta > Hemiptera > Fulgoridae > Lycorma > Lycorma delicatula. The sequence continues at coordinate 737,389 of NC_134462.1, forward strand.
CAAATTCTTTCAGGAATTAATCTCATATTACTTTAAAATTTTAAGTAATATGGTTTTCTCTTAGTCTTTATTTCTGCTTGTAACTTAATGTCTTTCTTTGCCCAATAGAAATAAAATTTTAAAAAAATTAAAATTTTTTAAGGAAAGGAATGCAAGACTTAAATGAAACTTTGTTTTTGAGTACTAGTATTTTTCAACTGTATGTAAAAAATTAAAAAATTTTGTGGGCCTTGTTGACTAATAAAATGTACCATGAAGATATAAATATTTGAGGGACGTTCACTTTAAAATGAATTTACGAATCTAATAAAAATACACATGCAAAATATATTGATCTAAAACATTAGGTTAAGGTAAATTTGATTAATCTGGTGATTGCCTCCAATGTTAAAATAATTAATTTATATATAGCAGTTTATTAAATAAACCAATCATTTTATATTTTTTTCATAATGAAATAACAGCGCTAACATAGCAGCAATTAATAAATTAATTATTTAAATAATCAAAACATTACTTTTAATTATTCGAGGTTAGTGAGCATTGGTTATGTTTGGTTAGATTAACCATAACCTAACCAAACATAACCTATGCTCCTCCTTCACTGGCAAACCACGTCTAATTAACGTTAAATATACAAATTATATATGTGACTCCCCAACATTTCATCGGAGATGAATTATGGATAATTACTGGATTTATCAAATCTACTGTAACATATTTATATATAAAATCTATACAGTCACCTAGGAGGATTCTGCTAAACTGCATAGGCATATTTTACTCATTAAAATAATGAAAAATGTTCATATAAACATGGGGGTCCAAAAATTCTTTAGAGAAGCTAGTCAGTTTTGACTATTATCGTAATAGATTACAAACATAATTTTCAAACATTGTTGTTATGATTCAGAATCTTGCTTCAGTGTGCTGTATTTGTTTATTGAGAGCATTTTGCAGCATAAAATTTCATTTAATTTGTGAAGTTTGCATTTTTTATTTATGTGAATTTAAGTAGTTCATTTGCACTGATTTTAAAAGCTAATGATAATTAGTGATTTATTTTGTAGTAAAAGAGAATTGTTATAAGTTTGAAAATCTGGAATATTCCAACATTCATTTCATCTATAGCTTTTGTAACGGCAGTGTGACATGAGCCATTGAAGAATATTGTTGTGGATATCCTGGTCGAAAAATTTCTAACTGGCAATTATTTGCAGATTCTTACTAGTATCTAGGAGAAAATGGAACATTTAATGTAATATCTGAACAGGAAACAAATACAAATGAGCAGGTTTTACATATAATAGAGTGAAATCCAAGTATTAGTACTTGTAGATTATCTGCACATTTGGAAATTCCACACTACAGTATCTGGCAGGCGTTACACAATGAAGTTGCTATCATTCTCAACCAGTTCAATGTCTTGAAGAAGGTGATAGATTACATTCTCCTTCGGCTGAATTATTGTCAGTGGTTTTACAAAACAATTTGCTTCTATCACTGATATTATTTATAGATGAAGCATTATTTACGCAAAGTGGGATAAACTATACAGAAAACAAAAATTTTTAGAAACATTAAAATTTTTGTGAAACCATTGAAACTAATTTCGAGCCCTGTTTTTCAGTAAAAGTCTGGTGTGAGATAATAGGTGTTCTTATTGGACCTCACATTGTCAATGATAGACTTGTGAATAGTTTGATAGTTTCCTGAACATTCTTCAAAATGAGCTGTCAGTATTTTTAGAGTAGTTTTCACTTAGTACAAGAACTGATATATATTTCCAACACACTGGCACACGGGCCCACTTTTATGGTCCTGTTATTAATTATTTGAATAAAACATTTCCTAACTGCTAGATCTGTCAAGGTGGGGTGAACCTCAATTATGACCAGCTAGATCACCTGATATGAATCCCTTGAGTTCCTTTTTGGGTGGGATATATGAAAGCATTAGTTTATGCATAAAAATCAGAAAATGCAAATGGAATTTTTACAGAGAATCAGTTGGGTCATGGAAGAAAAAAAAATAGACAACCCAAGAATGCTAAAAATCTCATCTGTAACTCGCTATGCTGAAATATGTTTTTCATGATGGCGGGCGGATATTTTTAACAGTTGATGTAATATTAGAATAAATCTGGCTGTTTTATTTGGTTGTTGAAGTTTAGTCTGTTTTTACAATTTATCCAATAATAGAAGGCTGTTCATTTTAGATTAAAACTATAATTCAGTATTTTCTATATCGGTATGTATTGTTCTGCTTTAAGGAATATATTATTTTCTTGCATATTATTTATTAATTGTTGACTTTATTTACATGAATTTTCTTAGGATTAAATTCTTTATCAATTTACCAATAAGTTTTATTTATTTGATAATTTAACTAACTTATTTTATGCCAAATTGTAAAATATTTATTATCTATGTTTACGTGTGTTAACTCTTGAGTAGGAAAATGTTTACAATTTCATAGATTTTTATAAAAAATTGGACATATCATACACATTTTTTTTTTGTTAAATGGATAACTTTTTTCTTTAGTATAAGAATATAACAAAAATCTTAAATGAGATGATGTGAGGGGAGGATGTAAACGAATTAACATTTAAAACAGTTTTAGTTGAAAAATGTTATAAAAATCCACAACTAACCAATTTTGTACTTTAATGAAGACAAGAGAGTAAAATATATATATCATGGGTTTGTTAGCACAAACAGAGCAACTTATATCAGCTAATTTTACCAGACTAAAAAACTATATTTTGTGAATCATTTAAAAACTGATTATTTTTATAAATTCTTCTCTAATTTCTTCTTTTCTTTGTTATTATTACATCCGATTTTTTATAAAGATTCTAAAAGTTATTCACAATTTCATAACTTTTAGAATCTTTATAAAAAGTAACATACAAGGTGTGTAAGAAAAGTAACGAGATTGGTAACACTGTGAGCTATCTGGCAATGCTCTGTCTACCGGTCTGTGCTAGGACCGGTTTGGTCATCCCTTCCACATGCTCAGTACGAGTTTCAACTCCGTTCAGCCAACACATTATTTTTGACAGCGCCATCAGTGAAGTTGTGTTTTTGTGGTGTATTACGAAAATGGAACATCAGAATTTAGAGCAATGTTGTGCAATCAAGTTTTGTGTTAAGGGGAATCCACGATTGTGACCTTTGAAAAAAGTTGAAACAGGCCTATGGGGAACATTGCTTATCAAGAGCACAAGTTTTCTGCTTGCACAACTCATTCTTGGAACGCCGAGAACGTGTTGAAGATCAACCTCGCTCAGGGAGACCTTCAACTTCAAAATCTGACGAAAATGTTCGAACATGTGACGGTTCTTGTGAGATCAGACCATCGTTTAAAAATAAGGGTGATGAGAGAACAGTTAAACACTTTTACCGTACATCAAATTTTGACAGATGATTTGGACATGCGAAAGTGGTGCTGGAAAACCTCACAACGGAACAGAAGGACAATCAAAGAAACATGTGCGTTGATCTTCAGGATTGACAATGACCAAGAATTCTTCAATCGTGTGATCACAGGTGATGAATCCTGGATATTTGAGTATGATCCTGAAACAAAGCGGCAAAGCGAAGAGTGGCACACTCAGTCATCTCCTAGACCAAAAAAAGTGTTGAATGAGCAAATCAAAGATCAAAACCATGCTGAGTTGCTTTTTGACAGTAGGGGTATCGTGCATAAAGAATTTGTTCCTCCAGGACAAACTGTCAACCAAGTATTTTACAAAGGTGCCCTTGAAAGGCTCAGGAAAAGAGTGATTCGTGTGAGACCAGATATTGCAGACAAGTGGATGCTTCATCATGACAATGCCCCGTGTCACACGGCCAATTCCATCAGGGAATTTTTAACTACGGTTCCTCAACCCCCCCCCCCACTATTCACCTGATTTTAGTCCTTGTGACATTTCCTTTTCCCGAAATTGAAACATGTCTTAAAACGACGTCATTTTGGAACTCTGGAGAACATCCAAAAGACTGTGACCGACTCGTTAAAAGCCCTACCAGTTGAAGCCTTCCAGTGCTGCTAGGAGTGGGAACAACAACTCTGCCAGTGTATAGCTGCCCAAGGGAACTACTTTGAAGGGGATAATATTGTTGTTTGAAAAAAAATAAAAACTTTGGTAAGTAAAAAGTCAGTCTCATTACTTTCTATCACATACCTCGTATATAAAGATAGATAATAAAGAAATTTTAAAACTAGATTAAACATGCATTTGCATAGAAGGTGTAAATAACTCAAACTGTATTAGCATTAACCTTACTTTAGGTTAGTTTTTCAATTAACTTTACAATTTATTAACCTTGAAAGAGTTCAAAAAGTACAGAAATAACTATTAAACACTTCAATTTCTAAAGAAATTTCTTATCAGATTTTTATAAGTTTTGCAAATAAGTGTAACTATTAAATAAATAATATCTGTAATTTAATAAAAAGTAATACATATTACAAATGATGCTACATGTTACAGCAACTTCTTATGCTAAATAAGTATGCAAAGATCATTTTTATGTGATCACATTTAGAAAACCTTTATTTCTGGAAGTAGATTTTAAATCATCTTTGGGTCAATCCATTTGAAGTGACTGAAGGGTGGTTGTGCTTGATCATTTGAAAAAAAAATTGAAACTTACCCAACTGTTTTCTACATGTCTCAGGACCTTGAAACTATTTTTTTTTTTTAATTTTCTATTTATGCAGTTTATCTGTGGCGGTCATTTTTGTTACAGTGTGCACACCTATTTTTGTGATTGTAATGGTTTACAGAAAAAATCATAACTAAAAAATTATTAGTCCTGGAAGGATGAAACAAAAAGCAACTTACTCATATTTTCTCAGGATAAAATATTGGTCCAGTGGTATTTCTTTCTATGAAAAAATTACCAATAAAGTTGAATATGAAAAACAGTGAAATTTCATTTTTGGTAATTTTTTTCAAGAGGCAGGGATGCAATATACAGTTTGAATTATTTATATGTAGGTATATGTTAGTAGTTTTACTATAAATAATATTGATGGTGATATAGTTATCCCTAAATTTTAATGAATTTTTGAAAACTATTTTTTTTTTTTAAATTCAGATTTTGGCTTCAAATAACTGATGGGGCTGGTGATAAAAATTTCAAATTTGTATAACTTTTTATAAATGTTTATGGCAAATAAAAAAGTTTCTTGTGTATTGCACTAATAAAAAGTTATAACCTCTCAAAAATCATAAAAAACCTGTTAAAAGCAATACTCTTTTGACTCTCTAAAGTGCTCCAAGGTGGTTTCTTGTCCTCTTGGCACTTTAATATTTTTATACTTATTAGTATAGTTGAACTAGACTTGTTTGAAGCATTCAACTGCAGTGTTCATGTTATAACAGGTGCTTGAAGTCATTTCTAGTGAGGAAAATTCATGTTGCAACATGCTCATTTATGCTTATTGCATCATTTAGCTTCACAGTTACAAACTCAGACAGACTTTTACAGACAGGCTTTTACAGTTGTCAGATTGGTCTGTCTGACAATAGTCAGTGACCTGGTCACATCTTTACCAAGTGTCTCAAATTTCATCCTGTGTTTGGAAGTGTTTATTAAAGAAATAAGTTTTACTTAACGATATTATATTTGCAAATTTTAAAATCAGTTAAATTTTATGTATTGTAAAAATTTAATTGATGAATTTATGAATAACGACATAATGACATGATTACTGATTAATTTATATGAATGAAGTGTCATAAAGCAATGTATGGTACAGTGCCAAAAGAACTCATTAAAATTTGTGAATTTAGTGATGAAAACCAAGAACTCATTTTTTTGCATGTTAATTCAAATGTCACTAGTGTTTGTAATTGAAAAAAGGTTTTGTCAAAATTCAGTCACCTGTATGGACAGTTCTGTTGTGATCCTATAAGAACTCATAAAAAAACAAATAACATTAGAGCAAGTTCTTAAAGAACACATTTTCTTAATTTAAATTTAGTTCCTGGAAAGTTTCTTTGTTTTAACTGCTTCAAAAGTATTTTTTCTCATCAGATCAAAGTACTATATGAATGCGAAGACCAAGAACAATACATTGCAAAGGCCATTAAACAATCAGATACTAAACATTGATGAAATATATTCATTTTGTAATCACAAGCTGAAAAAAACTAGTATTTTTTAATTAAATCAGATGAGATAGCTAAGATTTCAAAAATTTTAAAAAATGTTAAGACTGCTGTGAAAGAAGTTACCACAAATATGTTCTTGAGGCAGAAGGCGTTGTAAAATGTTACTTTATTTCAAGTATTGTATCACTTTCACTTAAGGAAAAAGACTGTTCCTTGTGTGTATGACAATCAGTGGTGGATAGGAGATGTGGTAGATATTATTAGCCTCGAAAATGATGATGTGCAGGTTCATTCTTTCTACCCAGCTGGACCATGTACATCATCTCAAAAAGTCCTAAAAGTACAGATTTGCAAATTCCTGAAATAGTTGCCATCACTTTTACTAACTATAATGATGATGGGCCATTCTCTCACAATTTCAAGAGAATTATCAGAAAAGTTATCACAGCTGTTTGTTAACCACGCTAAATAATAAATATTCATTGCTATAAAAACAGGCTATTTCATTGAAGAAAAATTAAAATTTTGCTACAATTTATATTTTCTTCAGTAGTGTTTACAAAAATAAACCAAAATAAAAATGAATTTTTGAAAAAATATATAAGCTACTCATTGAAATCTCAGTTTGGGTAAGTTTAAAAGCATTTTTGAATCAAAATTGTATTAAATTATTTATATTGGTTAAATTACCATTAAATTATGACCCATCATTAATAATTAGAAAAAAAAAAACTTTTAAGAATATTGAAAACATCAACTTCAACAACATAAGTACTAAGAAGACCAGAAAATAAAAAACCCCTTGGAACACTTTTAGTGAGTCAAAATGGTATCGCTTTTAACTGGCTTCTCATGGTTTTTGAGAGGTTATAATATTGTATTAGTGTAATACACAAGAAACCTTTTTATTTCCCATAAACATCTACAAAAACACTGCAAGTTGTGCAAATTTGAGATTTTTATCACCAGCCCCATTAGAATTATTTGAAGCCAAAATTTGAATTAAAAAAAAAATTATTTTCAAAGCTTCATAAAAATTTAGGGGTAAGTAATATCACCATTAATATTATTTATGGTAAAACTACAACATATACCTACATATAAAAAAATAATTCTATGTATGCAATCCCTGCCTCTTAAAAAATGACAAAGTGAAATTTCACAGTTTTTCATGTTCAATTTTATTGGTAATTTTCTCATTGAAAGAAGAGGTAGGTAAATAAACCGGTGGACCAAACTTTTACCATGATAAAATATGAATAAATTGCTTTCTGTTTCATCCTTGAAATCAGTTTTTTAGTTATGATGATTTTTTTCTGTTAACTGTTACAATCACAAAAATGGCTGCCACAGGTAAACTGATAAATAAAAAATTAAAAAAATTATTTTTAAGGTCCTGAAACATATAGGAAAGAAGTGGGTAAGCTAATTTTTTTTTTAATTGGTCAAGCAACCAACTTATGTTTTTTTTGGGACACTTTAAATGGATTGACCCATTCTGATTAAGTAATTTGTTGATCATTTGTCAGTGAACAGAATCATATGAGGTCCTTTCTCGTAGGTCAGTATTTTATGTTATCTTACATAAAATAATTATTTATGTTCATTGGTAAGTAAGTACTAAGTTGTTTTAAAAGAATTTAATAATCTTCTTTCTCAGGAAACATAAATTTTAAAAATGTCATTGCAATGGATGAAATAGTTATTAATAAATCTACTCCCTTCTGCTCCTTTCACAAAATATTTTGTTAGTCAGGAATATGCATTTTACCATTGAATATTTTATTGCTGAATATTGGATTAGTGTGAATTACTATAATAGTGGAGTTGAAGAAGCAGAAAATTTATTAAAAAGTGAATGATAGCGCTTGATATTCTCATTTATGCTATTTCAGCAAATTAATATATCGTTTGCATGCATTTCTTTATTTTGATATAAAAGTTTTTGTACAAATGCATTTAATAATTTTTATATAGCTTTAAGAATAACTTTTCAGTCATTACTATTATTATTACACTATTCTTGAAAGACTCTGTATGTGCTGAAAATATAATTCTGATTTAGGCACTTCATGAAGACTCCTTACAGTAGACTTTGATTCATAGGCAATAGGCATCTTAAGTGTTTCAGTTTTAAGTACAATGGAGAATATAAACAACTTTCACAGTATGAGATTGTCGGCCACTGAATTAGCCGATTATCTTTTTTTTTGCCTTTATGTTCTGTATCATTATATCTGTATGTACAGTTTTAAACCACAAGGATTAATTTTGTGAAGTTAATAACAAAATTATGATAGATACTAATTACAAGTTTCGTTTGAGATTACTGAATTTATATTACATAAATTTAAAACTTAAAATTTGCACCCGCAGTGAGTGTGTTGACTGATGTTGTATTTTTAGCTGTAAGAAGTGCTGGTGCTGGTGCCAAGCACCAGCACTTCTTACAACTAAAGTTGTGAATCTAATGGAGTCATATAATTGTATGTATTACATACATGTAGGCACAACTTGGGTGATATTTTGGTGAAGCCAAAAAGAATTGTTTTAAGTTATTTATTTTTCAGTAACATTCAAAACATGTACTAAACATATTGTATTGTGCTTTCTTTACAGATATCTGATTTCTTACTTTTCAAAGCTGAATGTGTAATATTCTGTGTTTGTAACATTGACCACTCTTTTATTTCTATTCTTTCCTGTTCCATATACAAACTGTCACAACTATTTCTTCTATTTTCCTTCAGCAGTACTTATAGTTTGGTTGATGCAAATATATGTAGCTGTTGATTGAAGCTAATACATGCTTTTTGATTTTTACTAATCAAAGTCTTACTGTGATATAATAATTATAATTTTTATTAAATATAGAAAAAAATTGGTGCATAACGACCTATGAATGTAAAAGAATCATATTAATTGATAATAGACTGCAAGGAAATTGTAAATATTAATAAAACTCATTATAATTAATTATTGTGCTCGCATTTAAAACTTTAAAACAGCAGAGGAAGAAATGTATCCACCTAAACCATTTGTCTTTTAAATTTGTATACCATAAATCCCAGTATCAAATTGAACTTTATTTTAATAGAGGATTTGATTGATTAATGGGTTATAAACTGTATTATCAAATTAAAATTATTGAAATAATTATACCGACTTGAATACTTATCACCTACTTCAGTTAGTAACAAGACAACTGCTGCTACAAACATGAATATGCGCGCGGAGACACTACTGAGAGTGTAATGTTAGCATGTATTTACTAAACTGATTCAGTGAAACTATAAAAAAATGGGTAAGAGATAATCAGTCCTTGATACCTAAAAGATTTAAGTCATTAATTTATCAACTATTATATTGTAAATATAACACATATGCACACATTCACTGTTAGTTTATTTTACTTGTAATGGTGAATTATTAGAATATTTTTAATTGAAGTTCTAGCTCATAAATTAACAGATGATTTTTTAAAATAAATTTTTTGTTTAAAAATCTCAACTGAATTGCCAAAATGGGAATTGTAAATCATTGTTATAGTTACTATTAATTGTAAAGTTTTACTATTTTTTATGCTTATAAAAAGTATAACTGTGAATGTTAACGTAGTTTTAATTTTATTTCTCTTAGTATCATAACTGTAATAAAATATTTAACGGGTTGACTACCATGGTGGTCATAGTATTCCCTCAACTGTTTGTTTAATAAAGAATCTTTTGTGATTTTTTGTCTTATGTGCTAGTATTATTATTTTACTAAACCATATTTTACCACTATTGTTTAAGAATCTAACCAATCATGACCATTTCTGTAATTTTGATATTTTTCCTGTCATATCTAATATAAATGCTAGAATATGACAAATTAACGTGTTAATTTGCCATATTCAAAAGGTGGTGTAAATGTGTCTTTCAAGGGTTCAAACCAAAATTTATTTGTAATTCTTACATAGTGAACTCCTCTTGAGTGACTAATGTGTGCCCAGTAGTAAAAAATATATTATTTCACAGTTATCACATTCAATATACCATTTAACAAAGAGTAAAATTCAGATTTTTTCACATAAATGTGATAAGTTTTATAACTCATATTCAAAAGTTATAAGTTCATATTTTCAAAAGTAATATAAGATCAGAAAATAAAAATAATTATGATTTGAAAGTTACTTCATAGTACAAACATAACATACATGATCATGTTTAAGTTGCATCCCTCTGTGTACTTCAGTAGAGGCATTCAATAAAAAATATATACTCTATTCTATCCCATGCAGTAGATTACAATAATTATCAAAATTTAATAAGTAAAAATTAAAATTTTGTATTACAAATAAAAATAAAGTGTATATTAAAAAAAAAATACAATTAAAATAAAAGTGATCTCTAAAAATTCTTGAAAATGAAAAATAAGATGAATAATCTACGTAGGTTACTCATTGGTAGATATCTACAAAAACAATATTTTTCAGGAAAACAAAAAGCAAACAAAAGGATTTGTGCAGTATCAGTTTAAATTTGTTTTGGGAATCATTTTGTATCCAACAGTGGTTTATATAAAAATGAACTGATGTACCATTTAGAAGTTTGGGCTGTAGGGAAATGTTCTATGAACTATCTACTTTAAATATAATGTAAAATCAAATGGAACTGAGGACACAATTTATATCACAAGAGTTCTGATTACAATAGTGCATTAGGTATGAAGTCTCAAAACTTTATTAGCAACATGTGATGGGGGTCTAATTTGACCTTCCAAGGCCAAATTAATAATTAATAGACACTACTATTAGACAAAATAAATTTAAAATTATGACTGTAATTTTTTTTTAAGTAAACAAACAATTTGTCACATTCAAGATAATAGGTTGTTTTTTTTTATATTTTTTTCTGATGTATTCATTCTGACCACTCATCCTGTGTATGATTTTCTCAAAAATATTGATACCTGATTGATTGTGCATGTTTGATGGGTTTCTTTTTTTATTTATCAGTTTTTTTTTTTTTTTTAGTCGAACAGGATCACTATAATAACAAATACTTGAATAATTTCCATATGTAATTATACATTTTCATGAAAAATATTTAATTAAACATTTTAACAGTTTAATTAATCATTCACTGAAAAATAGCTTTAGAGTGGATATTTTTAATAGATGAGAAAAAGATAATCTATAAACTAAGGATGAAAAGTCCCAAAGAAGAAGATGATAGCCCCAAACAAGTGAATCTTCTTGTGTTTAAATGAACAGATATCAAAATAGGAAAACTGTGCTTTACTGAATTGTTGAATGTAGCAGTAGACTGAAGAATTCTATGTGGGATACACACAAAGAAATGCTTATTTACTGAGAAACAAAGAGAGTATGTACAGTCAATGAGAAGAGTACAATGTGTGTTAAACCATGCCGAATGGTTAAACAAACCTTACATAAACAAAGAAGTGTGTTTGGTTGTGATATTAAAATAATACTATAATACATTTATAACTTATAAAAAAATTTTTATCAAAACTCTGATAATAAATGTTATAATGTAATACAACTTTCACATACTTTTATGTTTCTTAAAATACTGTAGCATGTGAATCAAAATTTCAAATTAATCAAATTATGATTTTGTTTGTGTTCTATTATTGCTTTAGAATTTTCCTCTTTTGTTTATTAATGGTGTCATATGTTTGACCAGGAACCACCAATAAGTTTTCATCTATAAAACATATATTCATAATTTTATCATATAGAAATATGGCTGTAAAGTTTTCATTTTGCCTGATTATTATGATGAGGGGAAAAGCAGCACGAATAAAGCAGTGAAACATAAACACATAAGCAATGCCTGTGTAAATATAGACTGCTGTGACAAATAGGGAAACATAGCAAGAATTGTGCAATTGATTCAGATGTGGATATCAACACAATATGAAACTAGTCATAGCTTCATGTATTGCCCTAACAAATGTAGCCATTTGTGATACACATTATTTAACACACGCATTTCATGATAAGTAGAAAAATTAAAGTTTTGTTTTTTATATTCAGTAGTTTTTAAAACTGGTGTTTTTTAAATTAGAAAAAAATTGAGTACTTTCACAGAGATGTCTACATCATCAGAACAAATTTTTTTTGATAAAAGATCTATCCTATTTCAATTAATATATATCTATTTTAGATAAACTAATTTTAATATATATTGTGCTTTCAAGTCTAAAAAGAACATATCCATAACTTTGGAAATCAACAATTAAATTCCTGTCCATCTAAAAAACAATGTATGAATCATAAAAAACAGGTCCTGCTTAAGAAAATATATCTAATTTAAATCATTTAAAATTCATAATTTATATTAAGTATTGCAGTACCAAAACAGTATTTTCATTATCTACCATCACATTGTAATAGCAGCAGTTTAATTCATTTAGTTCATTGGATTAGATATAGTAAAAACATGTTTGAAATTTTTATTCCTTTAAAAAATTTTTGATGAATTAGAGTTCTTCTGAAAATACTCAGTCTAGTTAAAAAAAAATAAAAAGCAGCAAGTGAAATTTTGAAAAATTTTTAACAAAATCATTAAATTCTGTAGCTAGGTTGTAGTTTGTTGCATTGAAACATCTCATATGTAATAATTCTCTAGGGATCTGCTGTAGCTGTGATATGTCAGGGATCCGCTGCAGTTCTACAATTATTTTGATTTTCCACAATTTGAGTGATTTTTTTTTTCCAAGTATCTGTAATTTGTATTTGATATGAAATTGTATTCAATGAAGTATTGCATTTTATACAGTATATAAGCCCCTGGTAATGCATTTGGTTAGATTCAGAACAGAGGAATACTATATACTGAAGTGGATTTTTTTTGCATCTGCCCTAGTTATTGTGTTGAAGACAATGCCATGCATTTAATTTTAATTATTATTTACTTATACATTAGATGACAATGATATTTATACTGCATTATTTTGTCATTTCTCATTAATAAAAACTAGGCATGATAGTTTATGAACACACACACACCAACAAATTCTTCTATTCCCATTGCACGAAAACACATGCACAATTTCCAGGCTTCCATTATATTTGTACTTTTTTAAGTGAGATTTCGGATTCAAGATATAAAAATCAGTGCTTTGAAAATTTAAACTGCGCAGAATATGTATTGAACTTCAATTTCAAAAAAATAGTTTCCTTTATTTTATCTTTCCCACAAACTTTGAACCATTTTGAAGTCATTTAAAATATTCTTGTACAGTATTTGATCAGGGAAACATCCATCCAAAACCAGATTTGGTTTCCAGAGGTGTACTTATTGTGGTGTGTTTTCCATTATTGTGATTCTGTAAACATCGGAGTGTAAAACTTGTGCTATTAATTATAGTTGTTGACACTACCATTTCATTAAATTGGCCAGAAAGCTTGTTAAAATTGAATAAATAAATAAAAAAAACTCTTGTAAATACATTTTTTGCTATCTTTTACTAGATTGTTTGAAAAAAATCTTTAAGCACCAATTACTACAAGTTTTTTTTATTTGTTTTAGAGATAATATTGGAATTCGTGAAATTATTTAATTTCAGAATAGTAAAAGTTAAGCCTGCATGTTCGGAAGTCAACGTGTAGGCTTGCCTGCATCAATTAAATTTCAATATTATTGGTTTCTTGATTCCTTCTCACAGCTTTTAATCGTTGTCCGTTTCTAATTAAGTGCACATAATATAATGTGTACTTGGTAATTGCCAGATATAACTTTGGTAAGAAAAAAGGGATTAACAATTAATTGGACCCAAATAATTATTAAAGCCTCATGTTAAATTATTTCAGAGATCTCCAGATAATCCAGATTGTCTTATTTATGAAGTTACTGTTCTTTTTTAAAACAAAAGTATTTTATTTACAAATTTTGTTGTACGGGCATATATGATAGTGTTCTGTGGTATGAATATGGACTTGTTTAATTAATTAGATGATTAGTAAGTGAATGATTTTATTTCTCAGAAAATAATTTACATCAAACATTATTCTAACAAATTTAGATTTCAATATTATTTTGTTGACGCTACTTTTAAAATTATTAAACTTCTTTATTAAAGCTAAGAGGTAGAACACAGAGCAAGAGATTTGTTGTATTCCTGATGGTTACCTATGTAGCATATATTTGTTACAACAAAAATGTTATTCTGCGTACAACACACAATAATAAAATTTAATGAATTCTTATTTTCCATTGCACGTCATCGGACTTATATATTATTCCATTTTATAATCAGTCATACAGCATAGTAATTACGCTTCACCTTATTATTGAATTTTGCACTCATAAGATGCAGAATAGAACAAAAATGTGATGTTAAGAGTACTAAATCATATTAAGACTGTTGCTGGATGATAGGTAACTAAATATTTTTAGATTCTAAATTTATGAGTTCTTAATTGTGTGTTGGGTGAAACTATACTATACGTGAGAAAAATAATTCAATATTATCACTATCCAGAAGCCATTTTTTTAATATGCTTCTAAAAACACATACTGATGTGTCTTATATTAAGGGGAGCACTATCTTGAATGTTCAGGGAGCCACATATACAAAGAATGTATGGTATGTTTCTTTATAAGGTATAGGAGTACACCATCGATCTCAAATTATTTTATTACTATAATATTTGTAATTATATGAGTATTGACCTCTTATGATATAAAATTTTGGTCTCCCATACCACAATCCCATTCTGCAGTTGCTTTGAAATAACGCATAGTATAACATTTTCATTATATAGGCTGAGCATCATAAGCTACAAATAAAGTATAATTTAGCACATGTGATAAGCTCGTTTCTTAAACGTGTAATACAGTAATTGCAGCTCAGTGCAATGCATTGCTTCTTTAGTTACTCCACAGGTTGCTGCTGTGCATCCAGTAATGCATCCAACAGCTGGAGTCTGCATTTAGCTTCTAACTTACAGGACAGTAGTTTGGTTTTTTCTGTATTTGTATAATGCATTTTTGTGAAACCATAGATTAAGTTTTTTAAGGTCCTTGTACTCCAAATGTGAGAGAAGATCCCTATTATCTGCCCTGTAACTTGGTGCCTTATCATTAGCAAAGGTTGTGAGGTTGCCGTTTAGTCTTCCTTCACAAAGGTCATTAATGAAAATTAGAAACGATTCAGTCAAGAGTCATGATCTTATGGTACCCCACATTTTATTAAACAGTCAGCACTAAACGTGTCCAAACTGTTAATAAATGAATTTCTTTTGTCTTATATTAATTTTCATAATTATTTGTAATAATTTGCACATGTGGTGGTTTCCTTTCTTTTGGTAGGCGTATGCATATTTCTGTTACCTTTTATTATATTTTTATTAAAAAATACATATAAAGATGTCCTTCTAGCTCGGTTATTTAAGTGAAATAAACTACTCTGCCATTTTAATCTGTTACATTGTTATAAAAATCTAGTCGTGTTTATCGCAGTAAGGGAAGTAATTATTTTCAAATATAGCACACATGTTGATATCAGAAATCTGTATTTGTAAATTGTAATCCTTTATACTTGAAATTATCTTTCCCATAAAAAAGAATGCCGCATGGATTTATTTGTTTGAATAATGCTCACATTTTTATTTTAGCTGCTATTGGCACAAAGCGGACCATATGGTGCGCTGTGTATTTGTGGGACGTAGCGCATGAACGATTCATTTGTTTGAACTATTTATACTTGATATGAACAGTTTATCTAAAAAATTTTTAGGGATAAAAAAGAAAAATATTGGGGGTTAGAGCTGTGTTAAAAAATCACAACTCCAGAAACAGCTAAAAATGTTTAGGATTTTAAAGCTGTTCGTTGTAAAAATTAAAAAAAAATTGACAAAATCATGTGTAATGAAACATGTAACATTTTCTTGGTGGGCCATAGGCAGCCCTGCCTTTTTTCTAGTCCCCAATAAAAAAGCATGGTGCGTTGATTTGTTTGTTAGCTGTATGTGCTCACATTTTTATTTTGAATGAAGTACATGAATGATTTATATTTCTTGATACGAATGATTAATTAAAACCTTCCCAGGGAAGGTTTTATGCCACAGATTGAGGCCGTAATCCCCTCAGAAGTGAATTTGTGAATTAAAGGAAAAAAAAGTATCCTTATAATTCATTATTATATTTCTGACACCATGGCAACAGAAATGAAGTAAAATTATTAATTTTTTTTCTTTAATGAATATTTGTAAAATATTTAATATTCTAACAACCATGAGGTTGTTAGAGGGTAATGAATGCAAACAGGGGGCTTCACCCCCTGTTTGGACGGTCAAGTGAGCCCTGACCGGCTAGTAAATAATAAATAAATAAATAAATTTTAAACATGTAACTGGCTTTGAGAAATAATGCATTTAAGTAAAATATGTATAATTCTTATTTAAAATTATATAAACTGTGTGAAATGTATATGTGTGTAATATTTTTAAATGTGTGAAATTTTATTTTGATGGTTTTTTCTGGTTTGTGGAAAAGGGCAACCACAATATTGTAGATAAAATGAATGATTTTATGTTCTTGAAAAGCCTGTATGGAGGTTATTTTTTTCCATTTTTATTTTTATATATATATATATATATATATATATATATATATATATATATATATATATATATGTAAGTGCATATATTAGAGCCAGTTTGCTTTCATTATTATTGGTTTACTGGTGTCGGAAATATGCTAAAGAAATTATTGATTTTTATTTGAGCTATTCTTTTAATATTGAAATTAAAAGAAGATAAAAATCTTAACACTTTTTTTTTAAACTAGGATAATGTCAACACAGAAGTGTTAAGAACCATGGAAGATAGAAATTTATGACAAAATCTTGTCCAAAGAAGAAGGTTGAGCTTTTATATTTAATTTTTTTGATATCTGTTACTACAATTTATTTCATATAAGTTCATTTTTAGTAAAAATCCCTTTCGCCATGTTACTTCCAAAAATACTTTCATTTTTAAAATTTAGTTTACCAAAATTAATCTTCATTTATATTTATTTCTACATTTATTTTTTATAGTTATTTCTTTAATTATATATTTATTCATTTGTGCTCTTTTTATTTTATACACAAGGAAATTTTTCATAAATATACTGTTGAAACAAAATTATTCTTATATTAACTATTTTGATCATTCATTATTATTAAGTACTTCCATATTTAGCTCATTTTCAAGATCAGTTATTGTTGCTTAAAGAACTAGTAATATTTTTTATATATATATTTTTATCTTTTTTATATATATTTTTAATTTTAGTGATCACGCATTTCCTTGAACCTTCTTTTTGGGTTGTAACCCTTCTTTTTTTTTACCTCCATGCTATAATCTGTGAAAAATTGTGTTATTTATGAATTAAATTAACTGGAAAAATTTTGTTGTAATGAATCAATTAATTTGGTTAAAATAAGGTTGTGTAAGAATAAAAAGGATCAACACAGAATAGATAGGAATTAAGTACGTTAAATTGGTTGTATAAGTAATAAAAATGAAATTACCAGAAGGGTAATTTGAAATGAGAAGGTTACTTCAAATGTAGGTCGGTCCTACATGGGCCTGTAGGACCGACCCGATGTGGGGGTAGTATTAGAGGCTGTCACTACATCAGCCTTGCAATAATATTTCCATGATAAAAAATATAATTTTTTTCAAAGAGCAATGGAAAATGGTTAAATTAACACAAAACATTTAGAATAAAAATATTTATGAATTATATGATTATCCCCTACCATTTTTGTTATATGACATTCATATTGAATTAAATTAGTCAGGAAGAGAGGGACATATTATGCTATGCACATGCACGTGCACACACATGTACATAGTGTAATGTTAGTAATAATAAAAATGAAATTATTATAATTTTATCAGTGTCAATGAAGTATTTTCCCCCGATTAATTAACAATCTAATTTATTCACTAATTATTGTATAATTTTAAGATTATTTGAAAAGTTATAAAGAAATTTTTGTAATCTTTATATATATATATATGTATATATATATATATATTGGAAAATGCATAAATTAGAGCTAGTTAACCTTAATTATTTGGTTTACTGGTGTCGGAAATATGCTAAATAAATGTCTGATTTTTATATTAGCTGTTCTTTTAAAATGTACTTTTCAGTAAAGCAAAATCATACATTTTTTCTGAATTTATTTCTTTTGAGTGTAAATATTATTTAATTATTCCAAACTTATAGTTTCTTTTTCATTTTTTAGTGTTCTTAATGGTGTAGTGGAATCACCACTGGAGGGGTACAGTGATGTGCCCGGGGGCTCGGCGAGTGAACTCCCGCCAGCTCCCGAACAAGCCCCCGTTCCTGTCCATGCCCCTGCAGCAGCAGTTCCTTCAAGTGGTCTCCCGCTGGATCAGCTTAAGCAAATGTTATCTTCTCAACTTGAATACTACTTTTCAAGGTATTTCATTATTTTTTCTAAGATCTGTTTTTAAAGCTAATGGAAAGTATGTTGTATATTGTTTTTCATCATTAAATTGATTTAATAAAAATTTCTGTATTCTTAATAAAAAGTAAAACAGTCTTGTTTAATGTTGGGAAGTAAAGAAACTCTTTCTTATCAAGGTTTATTTGTAGATAACATGCGGGGTGTGGTCATTTTCAAGATTCAAACAAAATACATGATAAAGGAAGTAAACTTTGTATTAAAATTGTTGAATTTTCTAAATTTTATGACTTTTTTGAGATTAGACAAGGGGGAGATATTTTTTTATCAATCACATAATTATCACTTTTTGGTTGCAGATATTTGAGTGTACTCAATGAATTGTATAGCCATATAGACTGTTTTGTAGCAAGTAAATATAATTCAATGTGATTCATCGTCTTATTTGCTGATAGCCTAAAGAATTTTACTTAGCCATTGGTTTTCAAAATTTAGATTACTTCAATGTGTTTCTCAACTATATTGAAATGATTAATATAATCTTTCATTATAAAAGATTTCTGTTGGCAGGATAACTAAAAAAATAAATGGTAAAAAAATATAATACATATAGACCCTTCATTTTTAGTACTCTTTTTAGACTATGTTGACTGTTAGTTTCAAAATCTAGAATGAACAGGCTATCAGGTAAGCCCATATTTGAAAAATTGATAAAATAATAGCATAGTGAGTAGATCCCCAGTTTTAAAATTTAAGCTTGTTAGAACCATTGGTTCAAGAGGTGTTGCAGTTAATTAAACAAATTTTACAGATTTGAACCAATGGCTTCAAGAAATTTCAGTTACCCTTTTCTCCCTTTGCAGTGATTTTGGCATGAGGCCCTCCCATTCACTCTCTTAAAGAAGTAATTTTTTAAAAGGGTCAGATTTATTTATAATTTTTTTTTCTAAGTAAAAACTGTGCAATAAACAAAGATACAGTATAATTTAAGTTTTCTGGCTCCCTTAGGAAGTGGGAAAATAAGTTTTAGTGGGCTGGTGAGCTCAACTCTTTATTTTTTATTTGAAATATAATTGTATTTTTTTTTTTTTTTAATTTCTTTATGGATGCTTAAGAAGTGGAACAAATATGAACATTTTTGAACTGGATTACATCTTCCTATTCATTGTTAACATTCAATTAAAAGTTCTTTTTTTTTAACATAATATAATTTCTGTCAAGGGTATTTTATGACAAATTTTGTTTTTAGTTGTCTAGTTATAGTGGTTAGTTAAAAACTGGCTGCAAGTATAGCTTATATATTGAAGATGTCCAATGTGCTGTTAACATTACATCAAGTAAATTTGTTCAGTTCAAAAATTCCATTTTTGTTGCACTTATTTATTTATAGTTAATTGTGTTAAAATATCATATTGTTTTACACTAGTACTATGTATTGTTCACCTACCTGTTGTTTTATCACTTTTACTTTTTGCTCCTTTTGTACGCACCATTGAACCTCTTTTGGCATTTAATGGAGTGTTCCTCAGCTAGTTGAAATAGAGAGCCTCAATAGAAAAGCAGGTGTCTCACTGGCTACTTGAAAGAGTTCCACAGATAAAACCAGGGTGGTAGTTAATGTGACTGCAAACATCCATAAAAAAAAATCAGGCAATGTACCTGCTTTCCAGAGACCAAAACTAAAGCCATAATTATTTGCATTTTAACAATTACTTTTATATATGACTGAGTCAGTCCTGAAACTTATTATGTCATAGAATTCGTTATCACCTGTTATAACAGAACATAAACTTATTTCTATTTTATGAGAAAAAAATCATTTATTATAAACATTATTTTACTTACATTTATAAGTACATATTTAAAGAAAATAAATTAATGAGATGGCTGTGTTTGTTCTTCATATAAAAGTTTCTCCACTTGTGGATCTATGTTAGAAATAGACAAAAGCAAATAGTTTTTAAAATTATAAAAGAGATTCCGACATTTAATTTTTAGCACAACCATAGATGAAAAACCCTTTTCACAGAGGTAAGACTTGGTGAAAGGGATTAACATTTTCAATGCTTCTGTGACTAAATTTTTATATTCACTTTGATGAGCAATTCAAAACATAACTAAATCTTTAGATGTGAATTGTTGTTTTGTAATGTTTTATCAGCAGACATTTTGATGAGTCATGAATGTCAACTGGTATGCAGTTGCAACATTTTCACTAAATGGATTCAGTACCCATCTCTTCGAGAAATAATTTTTATCTTCCAGTTCTGCCAACTGAATTTTTGTAGCTCTTGCAAATGCATCTTCATGCTACTCAAACTGTGATGAATAATGTATCTTCTTCATCTAAATTATTCTCAATATAATCAGAACTAAAAAGTTGACTTGAACTCACTGAGTTACTTGATTGTGAACATTGGCAGACATATAATCGATTTGCCTTGATATTGTGTCTTTAGAAGGTGGAATTTTTTTCAAGTTTTTTGCTTTCACGCCTATTAAAACTGTGACCATATCAATTGTAGCAGGCAGTATGAGGTTTGGACTTAATGCTACAAGATAAGATGCTTCAAGTGTATTTTTATCAGTGTTGTTTATTTTAAAAGTAGAACCTTGTTGATTTCTCAAAGTATGTAATTTTATTTCGAAAAATTCAAAGGGTTTGCTTTTATGATCCAGATAATTAGTTTTCCAAGTGTCAAATTAATTTTAACCGCTTCATACGTTCATCAGAGAGGACTTGAAAGCAAACAACGCACTGTGGTTTTCCATCCAATGAGGCAAAATCATAATTTAAAACAACTGTTATTGTATAATCTTGTTGGAACATGATGCTGTCACATCGAATATTATGTAAGCATACCAAATTGCAAGGAGCACATACACATCAAGTTGGGGCCTGTAAATTGCTCATGTTTGTACACTTCATATGTACATGTTCATACCCTATGCTATCAACGTAACTAAATAGTTTTAACTAGGTTTTTTGGGTTGGAGGTCACAAAACATTCATTACATGTGTATATATTTTTTTGGGAGAGGTCGTGGAGTTAAAAAGGTTGAGAATCACTTTTTAGATGGACTAATTTAGTTAATTTCACCATAGTGTGTCTTCCTTGTAAATCCATATGTTATCAAGTTAGTATTAGTATCTTTTTCTCCTTATTAAATGTATTATCACTACAGTCCTACAGTACTACTTGCTATGCTAAAATGTACTATTTTTGCAATTTTTTTCTCTTAATGAATGAAACAGTTATTGAATTGAATATCTTCTGCCTCTGGTAATCGGGCAATAACCTTTTTTTTAGAAAGCGTCCAATGTACAATCATGAACTTTAGAATGTTAAATTATAGAACTGAGAATTGCTATTCTAGTTCCATTATTGCCACATTAGAAAAATTAGAGTGGTTTTGTGTGTGTGTGTGTGTGTGTGTGTGTGTGTGTGTGTGTGTGGTTTCCGATTATTCCCCTGTAGGAGAGCCCTAGAACTTGAGCCTGTCATGGCTTTACTTCCTTCTTCTCTTTTCTTCCCAAAACCTCTTCATCCATTCACTGTTTCTTCTTCCTCTTCTCCGTCCATCTTCCTATTGTTTCTCTTTTTTTCTCTTGTCCAATTTTCTTATTTTTAATTTCATCCCTAAATTTCCTTCCATCTTTGAATCTGTATGCATTTTTAAATTTTATTTCCTGTTAGTTAAAAATGCACTTTATATTGTTGTAATTGACTGTTTTTTTATTGCTTCTGATATCACATGAATTTATTTCTTATTGCAGGGAGAACTTGGCAAATGACACTTATCTATTATCGCAAATGGATAACGATCAGTATGTCCCGATATGGACAATTGCCAATTTTAATCAAGTCAAAAAACTTACGAAAGATATTAAATTAATTACGGAAGTACTACGAGGTTTGTATTTATTCTTTTATGTTTAGTCATAGATGCTGGTTAATGAAACCAGCGTCTAATTTTTCAATTACTTAAGGCTATTGTTATGTACTTGATTATTCAGTTTTTAAGCTGTGGTTATTGGTTATCACAATATTATGAATACTGAAAGTAGTCCAACAGTTCCCCTAGAAACTGTTTATGTTACTACTTTCATTTCATTTTGGGATTATGTCAAAAAATGTTAATTTAAGGAATAAATGAATGTTTGCAGGTGTTGGCTTATGAAGTTACTTGAAAACAGTTTGTGGTGAGAGTAAGAAAGTATTTAAAATAAATTTTGGAATATATCTGTTAATAATCATTGATCAGAAGCATTCTGATGATTGTGTGGAATTTATTAATGATATATAACAGTTGCGAGTTTATTAATTCATAATTTGTGTAATCATATACTTCAGTGGAGTAATATGTACTGGGAATTATCAATAGGAATAAGTGTGATGTAATGGAGAACATTTGCCTCAGTATTTAAATAATTGAGTTCTAATATATATTACAATAATGGGAACTAGCATTGATTCTTATTTTACGGCAATATAATTCCTCATGAGGTGTGTTTCCAAAAGTTGCGTACTTCTGCTTCAGTTTTCATTATATACATCTGAAAGAGGTGAATGTGTTTTCATTAAATACATCTCATAACAGTTACTATGGATGAGTGATGATTTTATAATCCATGTGAGAATTGTGAGCATTTTGTTGCACATGAGTTTTCCCTTACTTCCATAATAGGGCAAAAATACTATTACTTATAACTGATCGTGATTTTCTTATACCAGGACTTGAGTGAATGTGCTTGGTTGGTGTCCATTTATATAAGCAAATGGTTTTATAGTTCGGGTAGAATAAAATTTTTCCTACGATACACATACTAACTGAGTAAAAAAGAGAAAATATTTAGAAAGTATTATGATTGGTCATTCATGTGTGTAAAGACACTAAGCTTCATTACCATTACTACTGGCATTCTTATTGTGTATTCATATTCACACTTTTTTTTCTTAGCCACTTGTATTTGTGGATTAAATTTATAAAAACATCTATGATAGTAACAAATTTCCTTTTGCTGGCATTGTATGTTTGCACATGTATGCATGTGCACATACATATACTGTATGAATAATTACACACATTCTATATATACATTGGTACACATGTTGGTGTTACTATTTATGTTCATTCATATTTTTTTTATAATGGTATGTATATTTCAAGAAGAGTGAATGTGCATAGTTAAGTTTTAAATCACAAAGAAATTCTATAAATGGATTGTACGCTGTTTTTGGTTGTTACAAATTTCTTTGCAGACTTATGACTTGTACAACATTTAAAAGTAGGTTATATGTCCACAAATGACAATAAATATTTATAATATAAAGTTTGTTAGAAAGTCCATATGCTTCAGTAGTTTAGTAGGGAAAAATACCCTCAGACAGGTTTGACATTGACTCTTAGTGCTCAACTATAACACTTAAATAAAGACTTTTTTGTGCAGTAGATAATTGGTACTAAAATAAACATGGTAGTATTTAATTTACCTGTTCACCACCACTTCGATTTCTTCTTGACCTGAAGTTGAAATAAATTGATGAAGATCAAGCACGTTTAGTAATCTTTAAATTGTGAGATCTACTGAATACTCTTAACAATGGCGAACAGAGTAATACATTTCAGAAATGTCTTCCCATGCTTAGAAAAGAGTAGGTATATTAACAAAGGAACCGTTAAAAAAATTACATAAGTAGACGTTAGTGGTTTTTGTTATAAAGATTTATTTTTATTTTTCAATCTGCACCAGTTTTCTTGCATTAGCTCTGTAATAACAAACACATTTATCCAAATAATCTTTATGCAAAATTTGAAGAATTATTTCTGATACAATTGTGAGTAACTAATTTAAAGACAATCATAACAGATTTAGATACTTTTGGGTTGTAACATAGAATATATTTTATGCTAATTTTTTTTTTATCTTAAGATTAATTTTGATATATTTACTGTCAGCTTTTTTTCTATTCGCTGTGGTAACTACAGATATGTACCCAAGAACAACTAGTTTTTTCACGATTTGAATTTTATGACATTGAAAATACCAAGCCTGATCAGAATCCAAATCTTCTGAATGAAGGCAGACACTACCAATTCACCATTGAGATCGGTGGATTGTATAATAGTAGATATTGTTTACAATGTAATTATGAAATAATATTGTGCTACTAAATAAAATTTTTAATTCTACTTAGGTCGCTATATTTTTTCACATCTCTATACCATATATTTCTCATAATTTATACCTATATATTGTTTTCATTCTGGTGTTCATGTAATGGCACATCTTAATTTTATTTAGTTATTTTTAAATTCTGATTTTAAAATCCTATTCAATTTTCTTTTTTAATTATAGAATCCCCAAACGTTCAAGTGGATGAAGAAGGACAGAAAGTTAGACCCAGCCATAAGCGATGTATTGTAATTCTACGAGAAATTCCTGATAGTACACCATTGGAAGAAGTTAAGGTAATTTACTTTAAATATTAATTTTAAGACTGTTTGACGTGAACATTTGAAATCAGAGTTATTCTAATGCTAAGAAATTTTTAGCTGTGTAATGTTAACATGAAAAGAATTATGTCTCTTATTCATAGTTATATAATCATCAGAAAAAAATTTTGCATAAGTGTTTATTCCTGTTAATCTACTGTGGCTTGGTTTATTTAGAAGAATAAGTATTATATTTCATGGTTTGATATAAAAGCAAAAATCCTCTTCTCAGTCTGTAGGTTATTGCCTTTTTTTTCATGTCATCAGCAGTAGGAATACTGTCTTCTGTTGGACACCATCTTCAGTATCTCATGATAAACATTTATGCCTTTTTTAAATTCTCAGCTATTTGAAATATTTTCATTTTCTGTAGACCAGAAATCTCTTCTGAATTACATTCTGTTCATTATTAAACTACATTAGTAATTTGTTATTACTTGCAGGATATGAAATTAAGTAAACATACCAGATAAAAATTTCTAAAAACAGTTTTCAGCTTTTCTCAGAAAAAAACAATGAGAGATATGGGGGCTAATGTTATGAATAATTTCTTTCAGGTTGACAATTCAAACCCTAATGATTTTAAAAAATTTAACTTAGGTATATTTTGGTTTTGACTCGCTGGTGACTAGTTGTTTGCTAATCCTGTGCCATCTACATGCGCTAGGAGATTGCTGAATTTACTAATTTAGGGTAGCCACCCTGACCCTCGTTGGGAAAGCCACCCGTCTTGTGACGATCCCAGTTGCCATATCACCCCCTCTGTTCCTAACCGTGATGGGCTTTATCAGAGGTCATCTTTTAGACCCTTTAATTCAGATAACACATCCATCATCAGTTAGGAATTTATTGCATTTTTTCTAACTCATTGAGTAAATTGACATTAAACTTTGTAAACAGGACACTTTTTTGTCATAATAAATCATGCTAAATGCTTTTTACAGAACATTCTTGTTTGAACATCTTCGGTCTGGAAGAGATGAATGTGCCTCCATTGCATTGATTGCTGCTTTGTCTGTACATTCGATTAAGAAATATCCAGTTTTCATCTCCAGTATTTAATCAAATTTTTTCACAAACTTTTTCAATCAATTCATCACTGATGGATGATTGCTGTTTGTTCTTGCATCACAAACGTTAATTTGTTCTTCTTAAAATGAATAGCACCACTGTCATACATTTAACATCACTCATAATATTTGGCCTGTGAATTTTAATCGCAGAATTTGTTTTTGCCATCAAAAATTAGATTGCTCCTCAATTTCACGCTTGCCAGATTGCAAATTTTATTTTTTTTAATAAGGTTCTGGGTTTCAATCTCTGTCAGATTGTGCTGTGTTTTTGTACACTATTTAAATCATTTTTCATAAGCGACATAATCAGGCAATCAGGTTGTAGTTGCTGTATTGAAATAAATAATGAGATTAATCATACTAACTCTATTCTAAACAATATTACACTGAACTAAATTTAAAAAAATGACTTATATAACCTCACCTTAATGTTTTTAAAACATGTATAACACATTTCAGGATACTGATATTTTATGATTATTTCTAATTATAAATTATTTTTTACAAGTTATCTTTTTTCCTAGCTTTTTCTATCTTTGTTTTTCTTTGTAATATACTTGTATGTTCCCATATAAACCAGTTATTTGAGAAAAAAAGTTTTTTTTATATAGCCAGCAGTAAGTAGTGCTGACCGTCATTAATATGTGTATATGAATAGTTGGCAATTCCTAAAATTCCGTTTGTATCCAAGACACAGTTTGTGAATTCGATCTAAGAACATTATGGAATTTGAATAGCACCACCTTAGAAGAAACATGATAGTAATGTGATTGGATAGATAAAAAAAAAAAAAAAACCGCTTTCAGTATAAAATAAATCCAGACCGTCGAGTTAAATCTCTTAAAGGGAGTAACTACCAATCAGTTAAAGAATGTTATTTATTTAAAATAAATGTAATTATTATTTGTTAGAGAATATTGTCATAATGAAATTCCAACGTGTATTGGTTATATTGGTTCTTTTTTCACAATTTAAATTTATAAATTTTGTAAAAAAAAAGGTAAGGTTAAGGTAAATTCCTATATTTTGTGTTATTATTAACCCTCATTTCTTTTTCTTTTCTAGCATTTATGGGATTGTTGGTGTGTATTTAGTTTTTATGAAGCTCAGGATTGGCT
Source organism: Lycorma delicatula (assembly GCF_047948215.1). NCBI lineage: Eukaryota > Metazoa > Arthropoda > Insecta > Hemiptera > Fulgoridae > Lycorma > Lycorma delicatula. Next base: position 764,649 of record NC_134462.1, read on the forward strand.
GAATCAAAAATCTTTAAATTTTATATGCAACATGTTCGAATAGAGCATTTGTGCTATTGAAGTTTGGAGCCAGTCTTTTAATATCAACATATTTTTTAATAATGGTTTTATTGAAATTTCTAATTTTTTTTAACTTTGTACACATAGATTTGCTGGGAAAGTTAAGTAATACTGTTGTCAATTATTATTTTGTAATTATAAATATTAATATCGTCACACATTATAATAAACTTTTAGTTCTATTAGTTATTAGTATATGTAAAGCAAATGTGTCGGTATTGTGTTTGTTTTCTTTTTTCAGGCATTATTTTCCGGTAAAGGATGTCCTAGATTAATATCATGTGAATTTGCGCACAATAATTCTTGGTATGTGACATTTGAAAATGATGAAGATGCTCAAAAAGCATATAGGTTTTTACGTGAAGAAGTACGAGAATTCCAAGTAATAATCTTTTTATATTATTTTTAAATAGAAAAAAATCCCTCTGATTTGGTCGTAGACCAAAGAGTATTTATTGTATTTTGTCAAATATTTTAAGTTTGTCAGTAAAGGCTGTTATTGTTATTTTTAGAAAAAAATTGTAATTTTTTAGATATTAAGAAATCTTTTGTGATATATGTCAAGCCTCATTGGGTCATTCACTGTTAAATCAACAAGGCTCACAATCTGACCGACTGGGATTTTCATGAAATTTGGTATGAATTAACTGTTAATAGAGTTATGACAAAAATTCTGAACTTCAGATCTCTATCATAAACTGTTTTGGTAAATTGGCAAATTCTGACTTGAGGCAGTAGTGTTATGTCAACATAACTTTGTTATTTATTAAGGTAGAACAATAAACTTTGTCTCATTTTAAAGCTTATTAATGTTCTTGCATATGATGTACAACAAGCCTATGTTTACATAAATTTTGATTTTTAAGGTCATCACATTTGAAAAACCTTGAATTTTAGGAAAACATTTAATTTTTTAATAAAAAATATATGTTATTCATCGTTGTATGTAAAGCGGTTGAGAAAATTTGAAACTGGACTGCTTTGAGATCAGGAGATAAAAATTAAAATGTGTGTCAATGTTTTAACAATTTTTTTTAAATTTCTAATAACTTTTATTCTAAGACTGCAATTCTATATTAAATAACTCAAAATGAGGTTGAAAATCATTACAGTTTATGCTTAAAAGTGAATAAGTTAATTTCAAGTAAAGCTACAAATCTCATAGATTTTTAAATGATCTAAAAAAAACTCAAGTGTAAAACAATTACAGATAAAATATAATTCTCAAGATTTTCCTAACATGAGAAGCTACAATAATATAAATAATAATTGTACCACTAATAATTAAAATAAAATAGTGCATGTCTTTAAATAATTACAGTTGTGGTGTTTATGATTTGGACATTTTGACCGTCTTAAAATCTTACACAATATACAAAAAGTAAGGCAAATCAATAAAAATTTCAAATTAAAGTTTTATGCATTCTTAAATTTACTGTTTCATTCCAGTAGCTGTTATTTAAATAAATATTTTAATTTGTATTAATTTTAACAGTAGTCTGATAAAATACATCAGCAGCCCTTATGTATTGATTAATGTTGATGTACTGATTAATTTTTCAAAGTAATGCTTCTTAATAAAAGTAATTTTTTATATTAATTTAGTAAACATCATCTGATATTTTCATTGGCTTTCAATTAAACCAATTAAAAGTTATACAAATAACATTAGTATGAAATTAAAATTTAAGAGTGTTTATTTGCTTATTTGAAATACCTGATTATTTCAGTCAGTTTTTCATTTGCCTGGGTAGTTCCTTTTTTCAGATAATGCATGTGTATGTCCAGTAGCGGTTTTCAGATTAATTTTCATTAATTAAGATGTCACTGTGTGCTGGAAAAGCATAAGAAGGTGAAGAAAACTTACTTCTACTTACTCTGTCGATTCATTTGTTGTAGATAATAGAGAAGTCAACCACCAAGCACAATTATAAATACATGTATTATCAATTGTAACAATATTTTTGTTTTGTTTCAGTTTGTTATTAATAAACAAATAATAGTTTCGTCTATTTCTATTATGATTTCATTTAGAAAAAAAATATTAATGCGATTATTTTCTGAACTTTTTCTTGTATTAATCTTGGTCAATAACATTTGTTATCACTTTATTTTATAGAATTCAAAGTATCAGTGTTAAAACTTAATCAAAGTTACTCACAAATGTTTATTGAAATTTAAATATTTCTTTAAATTTTTTGATGAGAATAAGACTAGAAGTGAGTTTTATGCTTTTTATTATATTTCAGTGATTCTTTTAGTAAGAACTTGATAGTACAAGCTTATTGAAGATTTTTATATATCTAATTATAGATGATTGGCAATGATGAATATTTTGCTTTTTCAGTAGGCTGTGTAATTATTTTAGTCACCTATTTCTGATTTCTGAACCTTTATATTACCACACACCTATTCATTGTAAGTCAGTCCCCGAGTATGCCTCAGTAAAGAGGTATTCCATGTAATTGGCCATAGATTAGTCATCGGTAAGACTTAATGTGTTAGACTAGCCTATCTTAAGTCTCCTGCTCTTGTGGCATGCAGGACCACAAGACTCTTATTTGATACTCTGATGGCTCTTTTCTTCCCTAGAAGATACTGGAGGAATTTGACCTGTAATATTTTTCAAAGATTGGGGTTTTTAAATGTAATTTATGAACAGTTCTTGTAAATTCTTTTAATTTAAAATTACTCAATTTAAAAAAATAAAGATAGCATAAAATTTCATTAATTTGATATTATACAGTGGTATAATCCGAACAAAGGGAATTTTTGTTGTGTTGTAGGGAATTTTCATTCTGTGGCAGACTGCTTGCTATTTGGTGTTTCAGGAACATAGAGAATGGACTGTTAAGATGTGGAAAAAAGTTATTTTTTTTAGACAAGACTCATTTCTTTGTTCAAGCGGAGAGAGTAAGCCTACATTTGTAAGTCAGCAGATGAGAAGACTACGCCAGCACCAAGCTGCACCTGCAACATGCTCCCAAATACCCAGTCAAAAAGATGTTTTGGGAACTTAACATGAATTTTATTCATGTTAAGTTCACTAAATGGAATAGTCACACTTATGCAGAAGAACCCAAAACTCATTTTCCAACAGAACCTTGCACCACATCACATGTCAAAGAAAGCAAAAGAGTTCTTAAAAAAAAAAAAAATTGAGTGCTCTCATGGCCAGGGAACTCCCCCACCTGAATCCCATTGAAAATTTATGGGCCATACAAAAAAGAAGACTTGGGAAAATGAATTATAGCACAAAAACTAAAACAAAAATGTTTTAATTTTCATGGTTTTTTTTTCAGGGTAAACCTATTATGGCACGGATTAAAGCTAAGCCAATGAATAGGTTGCCTATGCCCCCTGTGGGGCCCGGACTGGGCCCCATGAAAAATGGTTACCGCACACCACCAGCTGCCACAGTAACTGCTCCAGTTTTTGATCCGACAACTTCCTATCCAACCACACAACGTCTTTTCTATACAAACGGCAGCTCATTACCTCCCAGCGTTAATTACGGCAGTCAAGTCCAGATATATGTAAGTGTAAGTGCATGTTTTGTTTCATCTTCATTATTTATAATTTAGGTAAGTTCATTTGATGTAATGTATATTTTTATAATCTTATTTTAACATTATTTATCTATTGTTGGTTATAATATTATTTTGATTAACATGCAGATTGTTATAATAAAAGAAATATTTTTGCCCTTAGTTTGTCAGGGTTCTATATTTTGTCATTAGTATTCCCTGTAAAAACATGATAAGAGTAAAATATACATGTGAATAATTAAGAAGATAATTGATTAATATATCATTAATTATATGACTATCATACTTAATCATAATTATATGACTAGATTAGTTTTATAACAGTTATGCAGATGTTCTATCTGTACATGAATTCTATTGTCTCTGACTTTTCTACAATTAATTTATGTTTTTATACCAATAGACTGATAGAGCATGAATAATAGCTGTTAACTGGTTACACTGTTAATGTCACCGATTTGCATTACAAAGAAAAAATTTATACTACACATGTTAAACCACTTTAAGAACAAAGAGGAGTTACAGTAATTTATTTGTAGAAAGCTTTATAAATATATATATTTTATAGCATGCATCTTAGTAACTTGTCTTTACTGGAGTATAAATTTTTGATCTAATTAATATTCTGTTATTTATATTAGCTTTACTATTTATATTTTTTATGCTTATCACCTTGTTTTGTTTAAATTATTAAAACAAGTACTTAATTTTGAAGTCTTGGTAGATTCAAAATAAATGTAATTTCAAATTAGTTTTGGTGTTCTTAACTTTGAACTTTTGTTTGGGTAAAATAAAGTGAGAATCAGAAAATAAAGATTACATTCAATTCATCCATATATGTTTATGCTGTCCTGATGATTACATTGCTGTGCAGGGTTTCTCAGTGTTTAAGAAATTATTACACTACAGATTTCCTTAGAATCTAAAGAGTGTAATTGGCAGTTGAAGAAAACAGGATTCTGTATAAAAGGAAGAATATAGGGCGACTGCACACATTTGAATACATTAAAAGGGTCTGGGACTGCAACATAATCTGGGTAAATTAGCTTATATTTTCAGTCCTGGACTGGAATTTCTGTGTACTCTTAAAGCTATGTTTCATTAAGTGATAAAGTAAACTGACATGATGTTTATGTATGAGCCATGTAAAATCTGCTTGAAGTAATCAAGCATGTGTATGACTCGCCTAAAGGTAAATCTTTCTGTTTTCATTAAAAAAATTATTCTGTTGAAGTTGTGACTTCAAATTTCAAAATCTTGTATAAGTGTTCCTTTGGCATTACAATGGTCTATTTTTTCTTATGGTTAATTTACCGCATAAGCTCCTCCTCTAAGCTTGTGATATGGTAGTATGAAATGGAAAATGTTGTGTATGAAAAAATAACATACCTGACCAGGATTCAAATTATGACCCTGTATTCTAATGTTTTCAATCTCTGACTTTTATGATTTGATTTTTTGTTCTAAGGGAATAAACAAATGATTTTGATTTAATTATAATTGCTATCTGGCTTTTTAATTTTATTTTTTGCTAACTTGAAAAACCATACCACCTATCAAATTGCAGTATATGTAGTAAGCAAATTACATGACTTTCTTTTGTTCGTAAGAAGATACAAAATTGTTTAGTAATGTTAATGTTCATGTTTTATGCTGTTGTTTATGAAATATGAAAAAGTGCATAAAAAATTCTACATTTGACTAAATGAGATTTGAGATAAACCGCCACCCACCACTTCTAATGAACAAGCAAAAAATAATTACCTGTTTACTAAATCATGAAAAATAATTGATTTATTTAGTCACTACCATTAGTTTTTTTTAAATATTTGTATACTACTTAGAACCTACAGGCTTTATTCCATTCTATTTGATGTAGAGTAAAACCTAAAAGGAAAAAAATTATATGAAATTGGATGTGAAAATTTTATTAGTTTTAATGTAATTATTTTTTATTTTACAGACATTTCAGCAACATCAGCCATTTTACCCACCAAGTATGTTGCAACCTTGGGGTACAAGCCCTTATTTTGAGCTTGGAAGTGTCTTCTCAGTTAACGGTCTGGCTCCACAAGGCTCCTTCGCAAAAGCTCAGCAAGGCAATCGATTTATACCTCGCAACACTAGGTAAGAGTTTAATAATATAATTTAGTCACTGCTTTAAAATTCTATTGCATTTTGGTATTGGCTTGTTCCCTGTGAGCTACATTTTAAGGTGTGTGTTTTATTGATTATGTATTTACATGATCAAGTTTTTTGGTAAATGTTGTTGATTTTTCATTTGTTACACAAATAATGTTAAATCAGTTTTGCTTGTTTGCTGTGTTAAAAGTAGTATTTTTTTCTTGTGTAAAGTTCTTAAATATTATTTTGTGCTTAAAGATATATAACAGATTTGTTATGGACAGTTTACAGACAACACAACAAATCAGGGAGGTCATTAAAAAAATTAATTTTTAAAAAGTAAAATTTAATAAATTGGATTTTACATAAATGGTATTTATTTCTAATGCACCCAGTTGTTTTACAAAAATCACACTGTAAAGTGTCTCATTCAGTGTTTGCAATAGTTATATTATTAATATGTAGATTCTGAAATGAAAAGCTAAACAGTTGGCATTTGACCTGTAAATTATTAGGAGAGTAACAAAAATGATTTTTATGTTCCAGATAGACTTAGATAGAATTAAAATTAAAAATACCTGGCACCATTTGGAAAATTAATTTTTTTTTTTTGTCGGTTTGTTATGTAGGTAGGTTAGGTTATTTTTAACAGTTAATATTTACATTCATAGTATGTGTAAAATATCTACATTTACAAATGCATATTTAACAAGATAAGAGTTCATACTACACATACCTGAACATAGAAATTAGTCTTTTTTATCGGTTATTTTAGAGATAAATGGTATTGAATCTTTTGCCAAAATTTACTCATTTCTTCATGAGTTATTATGACTCAAGAAACTGTTTTTCTGTTTAAAAAATTTCATTCAAATTGGAACAGAGAATGTTCAGCTTACTACAAAGATTTTTTCATTTACAGTTTTTTAAACTTTTAAATAACATTATTTTTAGCTAGGTGAAATCTGGTAACTGTGTGCAGGTAATTGAATGATCACACCTTTTGGAAATTGTTGCACAAGAGTTCATTGTGTATTGAGATAAAATATTTGCCAAATTACATCAAGCTTGCTCTTGATTACATTACATCCATATCTCCATATGAGTGGTGTAATAAACATTTTTCCTTTTTTTAATGGTTTGAAACTGTAAAATTGTACATGGTTTCATTTTTTCAGTTTATTTTTGGGGATTTTGTGATTTGCAGTATCATCATACAAATGCTTCTGTATGTACTTACTTAAGATTTGCATATTTTCTTCATATGTTTTTGTTATTTTTTATTTGACATTACACTTACAGCATGACAGCTGTAGAAAATACAAAGGAAGTACAAAATTATATTTTGTATGAACTAGGTAGGTTCAGTAATGACATAAACCTTTTAATCTCTAGGTATTTCTAAACTAAACTGTGCCTACAGCTTGAGTTTTTTCCTCGTAATATTATTTTATTTTTTTAAAATATGTTCTTTGCACTACCAGCAATGAATTTCTACTGCATATAATTTCTAACTTACGGCTTGCATATTATTAAATGATTGTACAAAGGTCGCAAATAACCCAACAGGATGAAATCCCTAATTATATATAAATGTTGCTGTGATAAGTAAAATATTTTTGTACAGGTACACTTACTGGTACGTTTTTCCTTCTTTATGTTAAGAGCATAAAATAAAATTATATATAGGCAATATAATTATATTATAGTTGGTAATTACTACTTACCAACTAGAAAATTACCCGAAATAACTCCCTCTTGGGGAGGAAATATCATATTCTAATAATGAAACAGCATCTATATAAATAAAATTCAAGTATAATTTCCAATAAAAAAAAAAGTAAACTTTTACCTTATTCTAAAGACACAATATTCTATTTATATACTAAACTGTTCACTATTTACCAAACTGTTAATAGTTTCAAAAAGTGCAGGAAGGTGTGATAATCCTGAAAGCACGGATGAACACATAGGCCTACATCACACTCTTTACACATGAATCAAGGGTCCTTACTTTTCTCTACTCTTTTTAGTGTGTTTATATAGATGGCACTGGCGTTGACCAGAGCATATGTGCATAACAGTAAAGGTATGCATTACAATAGCAGTAAATAATAAATCCACAACAATAAGTATGTTTGATGTTTGCACACACATCTGCCGTTTGTGGGACAGGTTGAGGAAAATGCCGTTGTATAGGGTGAAGAGGGTTCTCTTGTGAAGATGGCAGCTAGCTATTGTTTAGGTTCAGTGAATTTTTCAAATAATTGTTGGAGTGCTACCAGCCTGAGGATGTCCAACATTTGAGGATGATTGCTGCCTGTCTTTACCTGTTAGAGATGATATGAGTTAAGCATTACAATATGCATAAATAATTTCATGTACCATTTTTTGTTCACTTACTAGCACACACTAGTGAACTAATCTGCATGTCTTGATTTGTCTGCTGAACCTTTTTTTTTTTCATAGTTGCCATGTGGTTTTTCTTTCTTTCTTTTTCTTGTCTGAAAGTATTTTATCTGAATCTTTTATTTTGTTTTTGATGGATGGAAGAAAGCATATGAACAGGTTTTTTATCAACACATTTTACTGCTAGTAGTGTCTGTGTTTCTCAACTCATGTTCACCTTTTAAAAAGTGTTTGGAGGTATCCTCTTCTATTAGATCTAACTGTACCACAAGCCCAAGTTTTATTGTCATTTAAAAACTGGAAAAGTTTATTCAGATATAGGGCCACAACAACATTGAGATTAACCCAGAGATACCAAGTTCTGTGATATTTACAGTCTCTGTTTCTGCTCCAGTGTATATCATAAAATTTAGCACACACCCAGTTTCCAAATCTCAAAGCATAAATATTTTAACTCCAAAACTGCCTTTTTAAGGGGATATACTGTTTGAAAATTAATTTCCCCTTCCATAACCTATAAAGAACTCATCAGTACATTAATCCGTGAAAGGGAGAACAAAAAGTTTAATTTGTCGCAAGTGGTCTACGACAAATCTTATTTTATGTGTAGTCTCTCATTTGGAGCATTACATGAATCACTGAAGTGCAGTGTTCTTAAAAGCATGAAAAACGAATCTGTTCATAACTACCAAAAAAGAGGGTCTCTAGCATTTTATTAGTTGATCAAACATTTTATTTACAGTCTTATTTTTCCATTTTTGTGGTTTTTTTTTTACTTGGAAGCAATAACATTATTGTCCACAAGCTACTTATAATATTTATTTGTCTCATCGATTATAAAGTCCATCATTCTTATCAAAAATTAGAAAAAATTGTCTAGTTTGGGTGCATGTTCTGAAATTTGAAATCAGAATCACAGTCATTAAAAGTATGTAATCTAGGCTGAAAATTTTTATTTCGCCAGATATATTCATCTTTTTCTTTCTTGCAACATTTTATAGACTTACAGTTTTGCTAGGTCCGGATTGTGGTAAAGCGCTTCTGCTACCTGTACTGCTACTCTGTTTTCATCAGTATCAGAGCTATCATTATCATGCTTGCCTAATATTATTATTATTGCCCCCGAATCTTCAGTGTCTGATTCAGAATTAATGAGATACAGAATTATTTCATCATGAGTAAAAGATTTAGCCATTACAACACAAAGCACTAACTACACGTGGAATAACATAAACATAACCAAAACACTATTCTCAGATACCAAAGTAAATATAATTTAGTCAAATTTCTCAAACCAAAGTAAATATGATTCAAGAAAGTAACAACACAGCCTTCTGAATGTGTTACTGTGTATAAGTAGAAAAAATTACCTTTCATAACTTACCTTTCAATTCATAACAGAGTGCATTACTAGTATTAACAAAATTAACATTCAGGTATGGGTGCAGTAAATAGATTACAGCATACCAGTACAAGCATCGCCATGCAGAAAAATTTGGGTGCCAATGTACTAGAACAATTCGTAGGAATTAAAAGATTAATGTAATACTGATTTCTTGAGTCATTATTAATAAATATGATTTTTTTTTTAATAACTTTTTTAATTTTAATCCTCAATTATATTTTAACCATTAATATATGACCTAAACATAGTTCATATGAATATAAGAAGTACAAGAAAAACTTTTGATGAATTTATTTTTTTACTTAACTAATGGTAAAGTTAAGTTTCAAATTATTATATTGACCAAAACTTGATCTCTGATGACATTGAATTTAATTTCAATTTAGAAGATTATAACATACATTCAAAAATAAAATTCACAAAGAGTGACAGTGTATGTTTATTTATAGATAAAAATATTAAATACAAGATAATGAAATTATTTTTTTAGTTAGGAAATTCAGTTTGTACTAATTTTTGAGGTGATATCGGGAACCATAAACTGATTGTCATTTATCAATTGCCTTCCCAGAACATACATTCTTGCCTGATTAGCATCTACAGTAAATAAACACTGATAATCTATTAAAATGATGTAATTTTAATAGGGGATATGAATTTAAATATTCTTGATAATAATAATAATAATAATAATCTGATAAGCAAATTTCTTAGTATTATACATACAACTATATGGATTTAAATGATATATAAAGTTACCCAAACAATTACAAAACAGTCTCAATGGCAACATGCAATCAGCCTACTGCATCGACCATATTTTCTTTAAGAGTGGTTCTGTTGGACCATTTGTTGAGTAATGTGATGGGGGATCCTGAAGACTGCTGTCACTGACCATTACTGTACTTCACTTCATAAGCTTTATAAAAGATAAGACAACAACTGATATTATCAATAAAATAAATTATGATGAAGTTAAATCTAGTTTAGATAAAAAACTGGAACGACAAATGCAATATTAACCCTTATACTTAGATAACATTAGTAACAAATTTTATTAATCAACTTGCCGACTACTTAAGTAAACATAAACAGATTATTAAAATATCACATAAAAATAAACCTAAAACAATGGATCACTTTGAGCATGGTAGCTGCTGTTAAAGAAAGAGATAAAATGCACCATAAATTATTAAAATAACATTTTAATAGAAAACTAAAAGATTATAAGAAGTATAGGAACACATTAGATAATATGTTAAGCAAAGCAAAATTTGATTATTTTAATAGGAAGTTTCAACTAAATAAAAACAATATTATATGAAAAAAGAAATTACACAACCGAAAATTGAACCTGATAAATTAAATAAATATTTTATAAATGTAGGAGAAAATTATGTAAATGCAGTATCAAAAAATATAAATAACTTAAATCTACCTATTATGTTAAAACCCCCACTCTCTATTAATAGCCTGTTTCGTAACCCAACAAATAATACTGAAATATTAAATCTAATAAAAAATTTAAAAAAGAACTCATCACTTTGAATCAATAGCTTTTAATGCTTCTTGCATAAAAGACATAAGTTACTACATAGTAAAACCACTTGAACTCATAATAAATAGATGTTTAATGAAGTATACTTCCCTACTAAATTTAAAATAGCCAAAATAATACATAAATTAATGGCAATAATAAATCAGGAGATAAAAACAGCCTAGCAAATTACAAGCCTATAATCCTGTTAAGTAGCTTTTCCAAAATAATTGAAAAATTATTAAAAAACCGAATAATAAAGTTTCTTGACAAAAATAATTTTATTCATAAAAATGAGTACAGTTTTCAGTCTGTAAAATCAACAGAAGATGCGGTTTTACATTTAACTAGAATAATTGACAATTTTAATAAAAGTAATAAGACTATAGCAATATGCCCTGATTTTGCTAAGGCATTTGACACAATTCCTTACAAAATTTTAATGCATAAACTAAATAACTACAGTATACAAGGACCAGTAACAGACTGTGAAAACTACCGACTTTAAATAATGTCTGTGATAACTGAAAATCCTCTACTTCGGACTAACACAAGGTACTGTTCTCTCGCTAATACTTTTCTAATATATGTCAATGAGCTTTTAACTGAACCTTCCTAATTGTACCGTAGTATCTTTTACTGATGACGCAGCTTTGGTTTTTTTTGGGCGAGATGTGGGATGAAGTATATAAGAGCACTACCCATGAATAACTTAGGTAAAATCTTGGTTTGAAAGCCATATTTTTACCTTCAACCTAAATAACATGAAATATGTCATTCTCGCCTACTGAAACCGACAAATCCCCTCATGAATTTTAACCAAAACTACATACATGTTCAGTAAATAATAGAGAATCGATAAACAGTAATTGCCAGTGTTAATCAATAGACAAAGTGAAGTCAGTAAAATATCTCTGATTAATATTGGATGATTATATGAAGTGCAGTATCCATGTACATTATTTAACATAAAGACTAAAATACCTTTTTCGTACTTATCACAAAATAAACAAAATTAAACGTCTTGAAATAATAATTATGTATTTTGCATATGCTCATTCACTTTTTGAATTCGAGATATGGGGAAGAACATATGATACCTATCTTAGTAAAATATTTATGCACCAGAAATATTTAATTGGAGCAGCTCTTGGTAGACTAAGGTTATGTCTCTCTCAGTATACACTTATTTGAAGAATGTAAAGTACCCACTTTGAGACAAATATATGTCAATACTACACATAATATGTAAATGATTTTGAAATTAAAAATATGCTGTACAATTCTCGTTCCAACAGGAACAAATATTTATATCAAAATTAACTGTTTGCAAACGTTATTTTTCATATTACTCCAGTATATTTTATAACAAAGTCCCCAATCATTTTAATGTCCAAATAATGAATGGTAATAATAATAAATTTCTGATCAAAGAAATAGATGAATGGGTAAAACATATATTTTAAATTACCAAATTGCAATACAAAAATAATCCACACTAATAACAATAAATTTAACATATTGTAATGAATAGCAAATAACAAAATAAATTAATATACTATTTAACATTAAAGAATTGGCATATATAAAACTGTGAATGTTAAAGTGAATGCTAAGGATGTATACATTGATAATACTATTCAGTTGTGTTATCTTATGATAATTTCTTGTTATCTTAGGTTTTTTTTTTATTTCTCCTTTATGAAATTATTTTTTTTCTCATTTTTTAGATTATGAATTTATTGTATTTTTTTTCTTCGTTTTTATGTATCACGTTACAAAAATCATATATTTTATGTAATTAAATATTGCATTTTTAATTAGTTATTAATCATCCTGCTATAGTGATATGAATTAACTCACTGCTAGCTGCATCAAGGATAAATATGTTGAATAAAATTGTATATGTAATTTACAATTGATAATAAATAAATATAAAATATGAGTTTGCTTTAATACAATTTTAATTTGTTGCAAGATTAGTTCAAACCGTATTATTCTACATATTAAATCACTGTGAAATTATTTCAATTGCAGGTATTTTGTTTTTCTGTGTTTGCATTTTATTCCGGTTTTTTCTTCTTCTTTTTTTTTTTTTTGTAGGAACAAACGGAATCAGATGGGAGGAGAACATAGAACTGTATCTGAAAGTAGTGGTTTATCTCGAAGTTCAAGCCATATGTCAAATAATAGTATGAAATCAACCGTAAAAGCACCTGAAGCTCATCACAATCATTCACAGTCAAGTGGTGGCAGCGGCGGTGCTGGCAATACCAGTAGTGGTGGCAACAGCAGTAATATTGTTGCAGCTAGTGGCAGTGGAATTAATAATGTGAATAGTAACAAAGCACATTACGTACGTGAACCTCCTTCTGGTAATACTACCACTGATACCGAAAACAATCATCCCCCTCCTTTGAGACAACCTGAACCAGATGAGATCTTCCGACAACCGCTTGCCCCTCCAAAAGATGCCATGCCGCCCAGGTAATATCTAAATTTGATTGCTTATGTTTCTTTTTAATTTTTTAATTAGTTATAATTTCTTGTTGAATTTATTTTAATGCCATTTATCAAGTAATAATGGGTCATGTAATAATAAAATAAAGATATCCCGGTTAATAATATGGGCAGAGGGTTTTTTTTTTATTTGTGTGAAACCAAAAAAGACTTGCTGTAAATAGCAGGAATTTCTCACAAATATTGATTTGAGAATTATGTTCTTTATATGAATAAAAATAAAAGATATTGTTTACTCTGTTATATTGTCGATTATACAAGGAAAAAATTAAATGTACAAAGAAAGGTTAACTGCTTTGGATAATACCATGATTTGAATTCCTTGTGAGTTTATTACCAATATTTTCCAGGAATGGTTAATCAAATTGAGTTGAAATTTTGTTCACTGCCTAGGGTTTCTAAAGGTTTACTTGCATAAAAACAATGAACCTGATCTTCCAATCCATTTAAAAATGGCAGCCATGTAAACTTTTTAATTGTTAACATCATTGCAACTTCATTTTTTATTTAATGTTATTAAAAACAAAAAAAAAACTTTAAGCATATTTTGACAAGGAAATTACATATTATTTATTTAAATCTGTTCATAAATAGAAGATAAAAATTTTTGAAGCGAAATCAGTAGATTAAAGAACCAGTTTTCATTTCCTACCGAATAAAATTAAATAACTAAATGATCTATTGGAATATTTTTAGTGATGTTTTGTAATAAATTATAATAATTTAGTGATATTAAAAATATTATTGAAATCATTAAAATATAAGTGCATTAATATTTTAAAAAATTTTTTATATTAAAACAGATGTAATTAAGAAATCATTGTAAATCTAAATAATAACTAATAATACCCAGTTTGTCTTTTGCTGTTGACAAAGTGAATACATTGATCTGTGCTGTATGAGTTAATTTTTTTTTTTTTACAGTTATCTTATTCACCATGGTGGGAATGTCCATCACATTTAATACTAACTTAGAAATGGCTCATATACATTTAATGTACAGTCTTGCACGTTGCAACACCCAGTCACTTTCCCTATCAAGTTTTACTATGTTATATTCTGTATATTATGTCTATCAGTAAAATTATTGATGCAAAAACCTATGAATCTATATTTCTTACAAATCAATATATTTCTGTATTTTCTCGTATACATACACATGCACGCACATACACACACATAAATCTCATAATACTAATATCAGTTTTCTAAATTATAAGAATTATTTGTTATTAGAACATGGTGTCTTTTTTTTGTGTTCAGTCATTTGATTGGTTTGATGCAGCTCTCCAACATTCTACATCCCTAACAATTTGCTTTACGTATTCCAAACGTGGCCTGCCTACACAATTTTTTCCTTCTACCTGTCCCTCCAATATTAAAGCGACAATTCCAGGATGCCTTAATATGTGGCCTATAAGTCTGTCTCTTCTTTTAGATTTTCCAAATGCTTCTTTCTTCATCTATTTGTCGCAACACCTCTTCATTTGTCATTTTATCCAGCCATCTGATTTTTAACATTCTCCTGTAGCACCGCATTTCAAAAGCTTCTAATTTTTTCTTCTGAGATACTCCAATCATCCAAGTTTCACTTCCATATAAAGCAACACTCCGAATATATACTTGCAAACATCTTTTCCTGACATTTAAATTAATTTTTGATGTAAACAAATTATATTTCTGACTGAAGGCTCGTTTCGCTTGTGCTATTCGGCATTTTATATCGCTCCTGCTTCGTCCATCTTTAGTAATTCTACTTCCCAAATAACAAAATTCTTTTACCTCCATAATCTTTTCTCCTCCTATTTTCACATTCAGTGGTCCATCTTTGTTATTTCTACTACATTTCATTACTTTCGTTTTGTTCTTGTTTATTTTCATGTTGAATATTATATAACTATTAAATTTTATTACATGACATCAATAAAATTTTTCCAGTTGAGGTTGTGTCAAGGTATTTAACTTTATTCGGAAGTAATTGAAAATTGGTTTTTTACTCTAGAGTAACTGACTTCACTAATGTTTGCCATAACTTTGTTATTTATGAATGAAATTGAAAAAATAAAGTGTTATATTTTCTTTGTCATAAAACGTTTTAACATATTTTTTTTTTGTAATAACATAAAAATTTAACCCTTTGAGGACCAGACCTTTTTTTGAAGGTTGTTAAAAAAAAACATGTTTTTACTGTTGATAAAAAAAATGTATGATGCCTTAATGGTGATGACTATTAGTAAGCATGTACTAAAAAAAATTATAAAATCTTTTATTACTAATGTTTTTTGTGGTCATCTCATATTCATGATTTTTTCTGAAGATTAAAAACCCCAAAAACAGAAATAAAATAAAAAACAAAAAAAGAAATTGAGTTTAAAGTCTCTTAACTAAAAATCAAGAAACAATTTTACCACAAGAATCAGATTTTTCAAAATTTTTTGTATTAAATCTGAAAATTTCATGATTTTTGTCAAGAAATTCATAAATTTTAGTAAAATTTGTAAACTTAATTTTTATTGTGAACTTTACTATAAGCCAATATTAATTTAGAGTGCTGTGAAGTACTATTACTCAAAATATCTATTAATATACTCTATTACTCTATATCTAATGATATAAAGTACTTTAGTACTACCAGACACCACAACGATGATAAATGCACAATGTTCTCGGCTCATCTATGTACTATGCTACTTAAAATACAGTGTTGTAAAAAACTAAATAAATAAAATAAAAGTATTCCTTTTCACTCCGAACGAACTATGATTTTATGGCAAACTCAAAACAGTAGCAAATGAACGATATTTACATATTACTCAACAAACATGATTAAAATATTTTCTAAAAATAAGAACATGAACAGTCGTTAAGTTCAAATGTAACATTTATTGTCGGTGGTTTGCCATGACATTCAAACATGTGATCAGTACCAACCTCATTTTGACAGTGATGAAATTTTGCCAAATAATCTTTCTTAAATAAAATAAGATTGACAAAAATCATTAAGTGGTCTTCAAAGGGTTAAATTAAGCAGCAGTTGCAAAGATATTAACAATTAAAAAGTTTACATGGCCATCATTGTTAAATGGATTGAGAGGATCAGGTTCATTATTTTTATACAAGTATTTTTATTTATATATCTATCTGGGAGACAATCCCCTGAATTCTTGAAACTGTTTTTATTAAGACATTTGTGCAAATAACTACTTTTCAATTTTAGGCCGTGTATTTAACTGGAAGATTTTGACTAGCTACCTAGATGGCAATGATTGATTAAAAACCCCTTAGAATAAGTAAGTGAATGCAGTGTGAAGTCTTAACTTATCAAGCTATTAGTTTGGATTTTATAGACCCAAGAAAACCAGATAGCACTTGTGGTAGTCAGTTGCCTTATGGCAATTAATCTGATCTGTTTAAATCCCTCTTTTGCTTGCATATTTAGCTAAAGAAAATCATTCTGCATTTTACATAAATAATGTGCGCATCTCACACTTTAGATTTAGAATATCTCCCAAGCTAAAATATAAAAGCTCATGTACGATATTCTTATTAAAAGAAAAAAATTGCATTTAAAGTGAGTTTTCATTTTTTTAATTTTACATTGACAGAAGTTTTTGAAGGTGGTAAACTGTCCACATGGTTTTGCAAATAATTTTAAATTTACAATTACACTGATGTATATTCATTGTGAGATGCTGGGGATTAACTTTCACTTTCTATAATTATAAAACTATTTCTAAAAATGGATGTTAGTTCATTAAATATGCAGAGAATGTGTGCCACTTGGGACTAGTAAAACTTTTCTTACGGCTGATGAAATACCACATTTCAAGTTTTCAGAAGCAATCAAGATTTTATATGAGATCAATAAAATGGGAGGATTTAGTTTTTACCTAATTACTGATTTAGAAATTGTAATTCATTTCCAAAAGTTTAACAATGCAGTAAGCAAAAAAAAAAGACAAAAACATTTCGGGTAAGCAGGTTAACCAATTTCAGAACAATTTTGCAAGTAGTTGCATATTAAAAATTTTTAATTTCTTAAATTTTTGTATAATTTTTTACAGTGTTGCCACAAGAACAGAAAATGTTGAACTAACTCTTACAAAAGTAAAAAAAAAATTTGAAGTTTTATTGTTAAAAACAAAAAGTAAATTACATGCCATTAACTGTTGCAACACAAAAAATTTCAATTTCTAAAAATAATAGCCGTAAGAAAACAATGGCCATTTGGACATACGTATTTCTGAAAGTGAATGCAAGATTTTGCATGGGACCTTGTGAAACATTTACATGGAAATTAAAGCAATTTCTTCTTGAATCCTCGTTATCAGCTATGTGATTGTTGTTGGGCAAGTGATCATCTTACTTTTGAGTTGACCCTACAAAAAAACTCACACACTGACAAATCTGGATATTTTGGGGGCCAATGAATGTTGCCAAACCTTGAAATTACATGGTTATCAAAGAGCTGTCATTGACACTCTGGCAGTATGGGCTGTGGCACCATGTTGCTGAAACCAATGATTATGAAGATAAGGAAAGTTTTGAAGTTGTGTTTTGCTATATAAGTTTTGAGCAAATCAACATATTGTTCAGACATTACTGTCCCTCTCTCTTCCTCAAAGAAGTAAAACCCAGTCACACCTCATGGTTTATACAGCACAACAAACTGTAACCTTTTGGCTGTATAATGGTTGCTTGTGCAATTGACAAGGGTTTTCAGCTGCCCAATATCTGCAATTCTGCTTATTTACATACCCACTGATATTGAAATGAGCATATCTGACATGAAAATGTTGTCAACAAAATTGGAGTTATTAATCTTTTCAATCATTTTATCACAGAATTGTTGTTGCACCATGTAGTCTGGTGGTTTCCTGTACAACTTGAATTTTGTAAGGGTGAAACTTCAAATCACTGTGGAGTATTCAGTGTACGATTGTTCGGATTAGATTTAATACCGCTGCGTGTTTTCTTGCCAATTGTTGATGGTTCCTTCCAATTGAGACCCAAACAATTAATGTTAGCTGGGATTCAAACCACCTCCTGGTGATTTCTTTTTTAATGATGAACCCAACTCCTTGAAATTTTCAACCCATGTCTTGATGGCGCCGCAAGATGGAACATGACCCTGAAATCCTAAATTGTAATGACGGCGGAATTCCTGATGAGCAGCTTTCACGGCCAATGCACATTGTGTACCGACCCACTGGTCCATGATTACTAAATGGCAGGTAGTCGTACACAAAAGGATTCCACTCCCACCTCTACCAGCTCCTCAGGGCTGCCACTACTACTTTCAAAATTTACGTTTTCCTGTGCCACTCTGCATATCTGATGCACAAGGGATATCTCTAAAGTAAAGACCACTGGGAAATTTCTCTCAAGGTTGGCGAATTTGTGTCATTTATGGCCATGCTAGTAATGTACACTCTGTATTGTGTGTGTAAGTTGTCACGTTGTAGTATCTTTGATTACATGTGAATTATTACATTATAAAATGAATAAGAAGGAATCAATAATGCCGTCGACTGTGGTGTCATACATTTTTTAAATCATCAAAATGTAGAGCCGACTGAAATTCATAGGCAGTTTGTTGCTGTGAAGAGTGATAATGTAGTGAATGGAAACAAACATCTGAAAATGATGTGAAATGTTTAGAAATAATAGAATTAATGTGCATGATGAAGAACGTTTGGGGAGGCCCTCAATAATCACAGAAGATTTGTTGAAACGCGTCGATGATGAAATCAGAAAAGATCATTGCTGAACGATTTCCGATGTGGCCCTTCTTTCAAAAAAAAATGATTTAATTCACACTACTTTAAATTTGCAACCAAGAGACTTTGAGAGGAATAAAAAAAAATATTGAAGTTTGAATACTTTTTTGACAGTATTTCAAAAATTTATCAAATAAAAAAAAAATCTGTGAGAAAAAAGTTTTATTCGTACTTGATCGAGCGCATAGGGAAAATTTTTCAGTAAACTGCATTAAAATCGTTTAAAAGCTGAAGACTTTAGCAGCTAATTTATTTTTTTGTATGTCTTATGATTTTTCTGAACTGAAATATTCC
The DNA here is from genome assembly GCF_047948215.1 of Lycorma delicatula. Lineage (NCBI taxonomy): Eukaryota > Metazoa > Arthropoda > Insecta > Hemiptera > Fulgoridae > Lycorma > Lycorma delicatula. Next base: position 784,326 of record NC_134462.1, read on the forward strand.
ACTTTAAAGAGAAAAGGTCACATTTGTATGCTGCATATCTCCCTATCTTAAGCAACATTTTGATGCAAATAAATATGGACATTAAAGGGTTTTGATCTATCTGATCCAGCTTTAATGACAAATGAGTCTTTAATGTAGCATTGCAGTTTTTGACTTTCGTTCATTTTGCACTGAGGTATTGAAATTGTTAGATTGTGAATGCAGCATGTATCATCCGCTCTCAGTTTAACACAAGATCATGTTACTGTCTCCATCATTAAAGAATTCATTATCTCAGCACAAAATATTGGTGTTTTTAAGAGTGCATCTTAAAAATAGCAATTGCAATTATTATTTTTAACAGATGGTAAGTTTAAAAATTTTGGGGGCGCTAGAAAATGTTTGATTCTCAATGTAGGTGGTGAGTGAAAAAGTTTGGGAATCAATGCTATAAAGCATGTTACTTATTCCCCTACATATTGCTTTACCAACAACAGTGTCTTGCAAAATTGTCTTCCAGAATTACAGAAAAATAACATTAGCTTTGTTTGGCATATTTTTTTATTTTAAAATGCACCTTTTAAAATTCTACGAGGGTAAGTCAATTATTATCCCCGATATAGTTATACATTTTATTGCAATACAAATAGGAAACTTACATGTACATCATTTTTCAACATAGTCCCCTTGCATTTCAGTTCACATGATCCATTGTTGCACAAGCTTCCTGATGCCCTCAGAAAAGAAGGTTTTCAGTTAAGCTGCGAACCAGGAATGCACCGCTTCTTTCACTGTTTCATCCGAGGTAAATCGACAGCCCCTTAATGCCTCTTTGAGTGGACCAAACAAGTGGTAGTCAGTAGGGGCAAGATTAGGACTGTACGGAGGATGAGCCAGAACTTCAAAGTTGAATTTCTGGAGCGTTTCAGCAGCATGTGGACGGGCATTGTCGTGCAACAACACAACACCTTTCTACACCAGCCCTCGGTGTTTCCTTAGAATTGCAGGCTTCAGTTTGTTAGCAGTAAGCATCTCACTGTAACGCACACTGTTTAGTGTCGTGCCCCTTTCCTCATATGTTCCAGTACTGGACCTTTGAGTCCCAAAAAACCGTAAGCATCAGTTTTCCTGCAGATGGTTGGGGCTTGAACTTTTTTTTGCAGGGCAAATTTGGATGTTTCCATTCCATACTCTGTCATTTACTCTCCGGCTCGTAATGATGGATCCATGTTTCGTCACCAGTGATGATTCTAAGAAGATTCGTTACCATGACAATCCAAATGTTTTTGGCAGATGTCCAAGCATGTTTGTTTATGCAACTGTGTGAGTTGTATTGGGACCCATCTTGCACAGACTTTATGAAACCCAAGTCTGTTGTGGATAATTTCGTAGGCAGAACCGTGACTAATTTGCAGATGATGTGCCAATTCATCAATAGTTACTCGTCTGTCTAAGAAAACCATGTTACGTGCACGTTCAAGGTTTTCCTCATTTGTGGCGGTAAACAGTCGTCCGGCTCCTTCATCGTGCATAAATCTTCTGCGACCATTTTTGAATTTTTCAATCCATTTGTAGACACTTCTTTGCGGCAACACACTGTTCCTGTACTGTACCGAAAGTCTTTGATGAATTTTGACCCCTGATACACCTTCTGACCACAAAATCCAGATCACTGAACTGTTTGCACTTCGTTGATGCAAACAGAAAGCGGAGCAGCCATGGTTAACGGCAGGGCAGCAATAATGGAACTAACCTAGCAGCATCAAACCTGCAGACATAATAATTAAACCATGCATGCGTCATCTACGCAACACAACAGTACTATCAACATAAACAAAAATATAACTAAATTGCTGATAATAATTGACTTACCCTCATATTATTTCTTATTATTTTCATATCCCTCAAATGACCAAAGTAATAATTTTGTAATTATCAATTAGTGTTTAATAGTTTTTATTCATCATATTGGATCATCAGGTTTTTGAAATTATTATGTAGAGAAATTTTCGTAATTTGTAAACTAGCTTATCTGAAAACTAACATACTAATTTAACAGCTAAACTGCTAAAGATCACAAATTTTACATATGAGAATTTTGGTTTTTTTCTTTTTCTTTGCTGTGAGATCATAAACACCATTTCAAGGGCCCACTAAAATTAGTAAATGCATAACAGTATAAAAACTATTGACTGATTTCAATTGTTTGTACTCCTTGCAAGGGTATACTTTTATTACAAGCATATATATATAGCAAAATAATCGCTGGTTTTTGTAGTGGTGGTTTGCAGTTTTTTCTCCTCTCCCACCTCTTATCAAATTATCTAAGCAATTCAATTCAACTATAAAAAATCTTCTTAGTTGCATTTAAAAATGATTGTGATCCTTAAACGGGGAGCACATTTTAATATGCCAAGAGCAAAAACTTGAATTACATGCATGAATACTATTATTGATATAAACATCTCATCTTTTAAGTGCAGTAGTAAATTTTGTGTACTTTAACTGTCATGTTTCTTTCATCTGAGTTTGGCGTGTTAATGAAAATTGCCTCGTACTGCTAAATTTATGCATTTTTTATAAGAATAAATCTTGTCTACTAATTTGCGTTACTATTATTATTATCATCAGGTAGTTATTTCATAGCTTTATTACTATGAAGTAGCAATCTTTACAATGAATACACATATATTGCAATTTTTTTATAAATTTAGTGCGTTTCATTGTGATTTTTTATAATTATAATAAAATGTTAGAGATAATGATTTTTATATGTTAAATGCAGGAGTTTTGAGCTATGTAATGAATTATCTGTAGGGAATCATTTTCCAGACACAGGCGTCGGAGGAAAGATGATGAGGTTCGTCCAGGAGGTAGTCCAGTGCCTGTAGGTAGAGAAGTTGAATTGCCTAGAGGTCCTCAGTTTGATCTTGAAGCAGATGCGTTTCCCCCGTTACCTGGTTTGGAGGTATCGGCTTCAGCACCACCTCCACCAGCTCACACGCTTGTAAAGGCAGTTCCTGTTGAGGCCGCACCTGTAGATGTCACTAGTAGTATCAGCAACAATAGTAACAATAGTATTGCTGTTTCACAATCTCACTGGGAAAACAGGTACCAAAATTATTTAATTAACTATATCTTGCAAGTAAAATCTTTTAAATTGTATATTACCTTTTTAGTATTGTTTTATCCTTTCTTTATTTTAGTACTTTCTAACATTTTTTTTTCCTTTAATTGGTTACACTAGGTTTTTATTTAAGTCTTGCTGGTCCTTTGGATTTTTTTATGTTTTATCTCCTTTTCAGATTATCAGATGTAGTGAAAGGAACCGCAAAAGTTAAGAATAGTGGACCCAACTCGTCATGTACAGCAGGTGGCAGTTGTATGATAGGAATGCAAGCAGTAACTAGCAACACGACGACAAATACTAACTCATCTAATAACAGTGGCGGTGGAAGTAATTGTGTCGGTCCTGTTGCCGTGTCACCATGCCCCCCGACGACACCCCCACCACCTAGTCAACCTCCTCTGCCAACGCCTCCTAATACCCCAGACAAGTTTGTATTATTTATTACATGTAAATTTTGAAAACAGTTAGTCTTTTATTTCTTTATTTATGTGTTTCATATTTTATCAGTTGTATCGATATATCTAGTAATTCTCTGTAGTTAAAAAAAATTGCATGCTTCATATTTGCAGTTTGTATTTTACATGTCACTGTTAGGTATACTAAATATATTATGTCAGTAATGACATTTTCCTTTTATCTTTTGCTGATATTTTTCATTTAGAATGGTCATAGTCCCAAATTGCTATGAATATTACTTCTATTTGCTTTTTAAACCTCCAACTGTAATGTAAAAAAATATATATATACATACTCAAGTATGTATATATGTGTAGTTATATTCTTCTCATATTGCATAATATAGTGTTTATTTTACTGTAGATCTTGTAAACTGTAGAAGGATTGCCATTTGGAGGAGGAAGAGCACCGTTTTGATGCAGTAACATGACATACATAAAACTTTTTTCTTTGTAAGAGTAGTCGATAAATTTGCTTTGTTTTGTTATAGTTCTCATTTTGTAATGCTAGAGAACCATTTTGTCACTAGACCATGAGATTGTCATCCTTAATTCAATTTTAATAAAGTGATAACAGAAGTTCTAAAAACTTTTTTTCTTCTTTTTTTGTGCATATTACTCTGTAAGTCCAATTTTAGATTGACAGTTTGTCCTTAATCTTTTGGCTGACCTTGGTTGAGATCATACAATTAATTGAAACCATAAGATTTAAGTACATACCAGATTACATTGTTGGCATTCATATTTAATTAAAGTCCTTAAAATTGGATTTGAACATGGCTCTACCATGTGAAACACTGGTTAGCGGTGATTGTAACCACCTGCCTCCTCAGCTGTTAAAATTACCATGAATTAATTATGAATAGTTGTTTCTTTATTTAGTTAAAATTGGTTATCAAATCTTAACTGTTTCGGTAGCTAGTCTAGATGTTGAGATGATTGTAGGTAATAGTTAAGATTCTGTTAAGAAAGCAGAAAACGGTAAGTAGTTTTAACAGTTAATCTAAAGACTACCAACATTTTTAATATTGATCAATTATTTATATATACAAATTAATAATCAACTTGTCTGAGTGATGATATTGAAGGCCGAGGATTTGAGGATGTCACTTAATTTAGCTCTCCTTTTGAATAAAGGATTGTAGCTGATCAGTGTCAAACTGTGATCATAGGTATGAAGCGATCATTAAACTACTAGTCTGACAGGCAATGTTGTTCTACAGAATATTTGTATATTCTGATTTTAACAGAATTAAAGTCATATTTCAAAGATGTGTAAAATCATTAATTCAGAAAAATTAACCCATATAGTTTCAAAACTAGTTTTCTTAGATTGTAATTTAAAATTTAATATATGAAAGAAACCTGTAGTTATTTTTCTTCTCATTTATTCAGATACTATAAACATCAGCAAGTTGGCATGTTGTATTTTAAACTAATGTATTCTTTTAGTATACCTTTGTTTGTATCTGGCATCTAGTATCCTGATAAATTGGTAGTTCTTTTTATCCTGATAGTAGTCCTGATTAATTGGTAGTCGTTTTTTAATGATAGTTGTGCCAGTAGTAGTTCGTATCTTTTTTTTAATTAAAAATTAATCATTTATTTTTAACTTATTTTTTTTTTTTTTTATTAAAAAACTACTTATACCTGATCATTTAAATTCTTATAGCTTTCTGCCCAAGATTTATTCATATGATAGAATTTTAAAAAATATATAGAAATAAATGTGTAGAATTACTTGGCTGTTTTAATTTACTACTACGAGGTCTGTTAAGAAAATAACTAAACATTTTTAATTACGTGCCAATGGAGATATTTAGTGATGTGCAGTTGGCAACATTGTGTTCCACATAACCTCCTCTGTAACCACATGTTTTAAGTGTTAGTAGTGATTTTTGTGATGTGCAGTTTTTTTCAGCAGCAACGATAAAACGCAAACTTCAATGAAAGCTGGGTTTATGGCTACGACATTGAGACAAAAGTTCAATCATCACAATGGATCGACAAGAATCTCCATATCCCAAGAAAGCATATCAGTCTCGATCCAATGTCAGTGATGCTCTCTGTTGTTTTTTTTTTCTCAATTTTAATTCTTGCCTCAAGGTGAAACAGTGAAACCATGCATTCTATCAAGGCATTTTACAATAGTTACATGAAACAGGCAAAAAGAGACCAGGGCTGTGGTGAGACAATTCATGGTTCCTTCACCACAACAATGCGCCCACATTCAGCTTTGTCAATTTGTCAGTTTTGTGCCAAAAATTAGGTGACTGTCCTCCTTCAGAGCCTCCCCACTAGCCAGACCTGGCTCCTTATAATTTTTTTCTCTTATTTTTGAAATTAAAATTGTGATGAAAGGACACCGTTTTGAGACTATTAATGGTGTTAAGCTAATTTGTCATTAGCCATTTCAAATGAAGCTATCCAGGACTGCTTTGCAAAGTGGAAATACCATTGGAAAAAGTGCATGAGTATAGTGGAAGGGAGTACTTAGAAGCAGACAAGAACCAATAAACTGTAAAATTAATAGTAACGATTAAAAAAATAAAGTTGGTTATTTTCTGTAAAGACCTTGTATAATGTAAATCTTATTCTTCCTCTTCTAAAATCATTTTCATTTTTTTTTGTTAATTGAATTGTACTATATTTAATACCAATAGTATATCTGTCAATCATCTGTTTATTACTTGTGCATTAGCGTATTATGTTGTTAGTGAAGTAATTTTATTTAATGGTTTGATTTTCTAAATGAATGATTTGTAAGTAATGGTGATACTAAATAAATGAATTAAGTGTGAATTAAATAAATGTAGAAGTGTTCGATTTTACTATTCTGCAGGAAAAAAAATGACAGATAAATCTGGATTATAACAGCATCCCACATAAATGATTATAAATACAAAAGATAGGAATCTGTATAAATAATTATTTCATGAAATAATTGTGCCATAATGAGGAAAAATGTAATGAATTAAATCATTGCACAAAAAATGTATTTTGCATTAATTGCTAAATACTTGAGTGTATTTAAATAAGCATTAATTGAAGTTATAAAAAAAAATAAAGGTGTTATCTAATTATTAATACCATTTTAATTTTAAGTAAATTGATTAGACATTTTTTTTCTATACACAATTTTTTTATATTGGTTTCTTTAGAAGACTACATATATATATATATATATATAAAATAATTCTATTTCTGATAGTAAATAAGATGTCAATAACAATTCAAATGTTTTTAAGTCATAATAGTAAGTTTATATAAACCTCTTTGTAGTATTTCTCTAAATTATTTTATAAACGCATTTTTTTTCTCATTTGTTAATAAATTCTTCCAATGCAAATCTTATGTATGAAGTAGTTGTCACATACCTTGAATACTTCCAGTCCAGTGTACATGCTTCAATACTTGAATTTTTTATTACATTGCTTTTGTTGCAATAATATTTACAAAGTTAGTTATTTATTTATATTATTGTGCATGCATTTTGTCTTATGATATTAAATATTCTGTATTTCTTACATGTAATTCATACACTTTTGACCAACATTTTCTTACCTAAAAGTACATGCATAATTTAGTAAGGAAAAACTATTTTACATAAATTTATAATGAAACTAAAATAATCAGTGAGAAAATTATATTTATTTGGCCAATTTAAAAAAAAAAAATTAGTCTAAAAATTCAAGTGTATGAATTACATGAGTAAATACGATAAGTTTTTAGTGGTTAATGGTTTCCAGCAAGACACACAAATATAAAACTGTACTTAAAAAACATTAAATAAATTTTAAAGGTTGAAATGTAACATGACTAATAACACGACTTTTTTTCACAAAAAGTCAAAACTTCACCCAGATTATTATTTATCATGCATTATCAACTGGAAAGTGTTTGTATATATTTCACGTTTGTGAACAAATAGTTTCTTCAGTTTTTTTTTTTTAATTGTCCAAAAAAACATTCCTTAAATTAATGCAAGCATCTAATTCTGGTCCTCCTTCAAATTGTGTAAATATGACAATATTTAGATTGCTATTAAGCAAAACATCAGTAAAAAAATATTTAGAGATTACATTACTTTATGACCACCATACTTTGTTAGTTCTAATTCAATGCAGTTGTTAGATTTTTACTGCATTCGTAATATTCATACTCAGGTAGTCTAAAAAAACCATTTAACCATCATCTAAAAACATTTAAACAATATCTACAAAACATGTCTAAAAAACATTTAAACATCTACATTTTTTTATATTCAGATATAAAGTTATAGTTGAAAAAACAAGTTGAAGGTAAAACAGTCAGTTGTATTATCCTAAAACACTTCTGTTAAACTTAGGCAAAATCATAGCAATCTGTAACTGCATTTTAACATTTGTTATGCACATGATTGTGTGAAACATTATTTTAGTATTTACACTTCCAAACAAGCAAATTATTTGTTTTATGATTACATTATCTTATGTAAATAAAAATTGGAAAGATTACTTTATTAAAGAATTCTCTATTTATGGTTTTTTCCCTCCACATTGTAGGACAGTTCCTGCCACTGCTGTTGGTGCAGGTCCTAGTATGACTGCCAAATGCTTAACGGCAGATAAATCAACTAAGACTGATGATTCATTGACTGCTGCTATATCGTCCGACAGATCCGATTTGCCACCTCAAATTGGTGGTGATAGAGGAGATGCTCATGCTCACAATTCGACTACGACAACGGTCATAGTGGTACCGACTGCAGTGACAGAGAGTGGTGTTCCTCTTCCTCCAGCAAAACAGCAAAACTCCTCTCATTCACACCATCAACACCAGCAGCCTTCTCATCATTCGTTACAACAACCACTCCATAAGGCAAACATAAACTCTAATAGCGTAACAAGTGTGCCGACTACTACAAATGCTGCTACTATGACTGATACTTCTTCTGCACAACCTATCTCCTCACAGTCACAAGTGAGTAAAGTATGTCAATATAACATTCACTCATAGAGAATATTCTAATTTTTTTTTTTTTTTTTTTATGAAAAAGGGACGAAAACTGATGAATGTCATAAATGTTTTGTATAAAATACTTTTTTTTTTATTAGAAAAAGTAAAATAAAATTTATAGTTTATATATCAACAAGATAACAAAATTGCACTAGGCCACAAGTTAAAAAAATGTTGAATACCATTATTTGCTGTTGAAAAATGTGAATGTCCACATTTATTTACTTATCTACTCACTAGATTATTTGACAAAACTAATGTTAATTTTACTAAATATTTTATCTCTTGATTAATTTGTTAAAAATCTAAAGTAATTTGTTTCACTAAAAATTGTATAGATTCCATTTAAAAAACCAAAATTTAAAAAAAAAATTGAATAAAAGTAATTAAAAATTTGAAGAATATTAATATGTAAACTTTTTTTAAATATATTTATTTACAAAATTCTCTACAACTGAAGGAAGTTTCATTTACTAATTACACAATTTATTTGCAAAAATTATTCATTAGAAAACAAAATTATAAATTTATAAAATTATGAAAATTTGTCTATTAATTTTTTAAAAACTAGCAAACAGTTGTATAACTTTTTCCCTACTTTGCCTGGAGAGATATCTGACACTGGCTGCTGAAGTTTCACCCTCGACTACTTAGGAAGAAAATTAAGTGGAACATCAAAGTATGTATTTTTGCAAGTAATGAGTTAAGTAAAAAAATTTCTTCTCTTCTAGGCAAATTTTTAGGTACAAGAGCCATGGTGACTCTCCTCTTCCTGGACTAATTGTAACCCCCCAAATTAATGCCATCAATGACACATCATTCAGAACTTTGAAAAGTTTAGGTAAAAAATAATATGTATTCTTGTATTCCAGAGTCTTAACTCTCGCCTAATATTGGTGTGTATGTAATTTCTTTATATTCAGTCAAAAATTAGTTTTTTCTTTATACATTTTTTAATGATATTTTTTACAAGTAGCATTTTTTGTAGCCCTTCCCATACTTAGAATAAATTTATAAAATGAACTAAAAAAAATCACAAAACAATTCTTTAAATTTTGATTTTCAAATGTCAGCATAATAAAAAACAGTTAACTAACCCTTACTTGGGAGCCAATTTCTTATTCAAAATTTATTTGTATCAAAGTACATTTTTTAATAGCTTTTTATTATATACTGAAGGCGTAAGCTCTAGTTAAAACATTTTTTTTATTTAAAAAATCATGTCAAAAAAATCACTGCGAATACAAGACGAAAATTTTTTTTAAAGAGAAAAGTAGTCAACTTTTCTAAATTTGCCTGAATGAATATAGGAAAATCATTGTAAAAGTAGGCCTGATCAGAACAGTCTCTTTAAATATTTTATTTAAAATATTAACATATGAAATAATGTTAAAAGTAACACGCAGTTATTAAACAAAAAAAAAAAAAATACAAAATAATTCAGAAAGTGTTAGTGAAAATTACTTTGAACACATATTTATGTACATGAATAAGAAACAGAAAATTAATTAAAATTATTTAGTAACATTGTTTATGTAAAAGAAAAATCTTTTAATTGCAGTTTGGATAAGTTGAGGTAAGATTTTTTAAATAGTTAGATAATTTGTTAAAAATGACAACAAAAACCTAACAAGGTCCTTTCTCATAAGCAGAAATTCTCGTGAAATGAATTACATTTTCATGTCACTTTTAAAAATGGTTCCAAAATTGTAATATTTTATTTTAGATGGAAGATCTATACATACATAATTGTAGATTAGAATGTTTGTCTATTGATTAAACAGAGAGAAACAATTTTATAACTTAGTTTCTCAAACTAAGAACAGTCAATAAACAGAGCCCAATTATTTTTTTATATTTCTCAACATTTTAAAGACATTTTCAAGAACATTTTCAAGAGTTTGAGAAACTAAGTTATAAAACTGTTTCTCTCTGTTTAATCAATAGACAAACAAACATTCTAATCTACAAGGTCCTTAAATGTTGAGAAATATAAAAAATAATTGGGCTCTGTTTATTGACTGTTCTTCCATTCTATTATGCAAGAAAACAACCAAGAAAAAGTATGACATTTTAATGTGTTCTCAAGTTCAAAATAGCTTGTAATTAAATTAACATATTAAGGTGGTGGTTTTAAATCTAGCATATTTTATCCAGTATTATATTTTGTTTTGTATAGGTTTGTATATGAATGAGTGTTAGCATTACTAACTGTTGTCATTAACCTTTGAGTATAAAATATATAATGATGATTTTAATCAAGTCTCATAAATTGATTTATCAAGCCAATTAGGGTTATCCCCAACCCAAAATGAAATTGCGTATGTATGTAATCAGTGACACTAATATAGTGGAATCATCTAATTAATACACGATTGTGGGTTGGAAGAAAAAAAGGTTTTACAAAACAAATGCAAAGTTATAATTAACAGTAGAAATTTTCACTAAATTAAACCATATGATTTAATTGCATCTGTTAAACAGTAACAAAACTTATAATCATTTACGTTATTATATTTATTATAATAAAATGATATAAGTCTTTTATGTAACAGTGCAGATTGAAGAAATCTTCATGTGCAAAACTAAACTCATTTAGAAATGACAATGGACATAACAAGAAGGAGAAGGTTCTGTTCAGTATAAGTCCCCACATGCAGTTTCCTGGGCTTTTGTCTAATAGAATTTCATCCATCACGTTATAATTAGTTCGATATCGAGTTGTTAGCCACCACCATGTAGTGCCCAATTAGTAGTAAAGTGCAGCCACAAAGTAGCAGACATACAGCTTCCACCAGGACTTCTTTGGTCTGATAAATAATATAAGTTAATATTACTGGTTTTTTTTAATGGATTATATAAATTTCAGTTAGTTTTTTTAGTGTACTTTTTATTTTTAAAGTATAGGAATTGTTGGATCTGAACTGTCATGATAAGGTTTAAATATACATAAGGCATATTCATAAAGTAAGTCAGCTTATATTTAAATATTAGCACGTCTGAACACAGTTTCACATATGCAGCGCCATCTATCTTGTTTTGATTCAGCAGTCATTTGCATGTCAGTGGATGCAGATCGTAATGTCTGCGACAAGCATTTCTCCCACCAGTTGTGAAGTGCGTGCTGTGATTTGATTTTTATGTGCAAAAGAATCTTAACTGCTGAAATTCATAAGGAGTTATGCCTAGTGTATGGACCTACAGTAATCAGTGAAGGAAAGGTTAGACAGTGTTCTCGAAACTTTAAAAATGGCCACACAAATGTGCATGACAAAGAGTGGAGTGACAGATCCAGTATTCGGACCGATGAAATTGTTAAACAAGTGAATCATAAACTGCAGTGTGATCTGCGATTGATGATTAGTGCTCTGGCTGATGAATTGATGCAACTCTATCTGCACGAGTGTCACAGAAAAGCTTGGATATCACAAATTGTGTTCAAGGTGGACACCAAAAATGTTGGTTGGTTGGTTGGAATTGTTTTTAGCCTAATTTTTCAGTCAAAAGTTCATAAATCCAAAGTAATTATTAATTATTAAACATCAGGAAACATCAAAGATTTGTAACTGAAGTGCCAGTTTCTTGAAATTTTTTATCAACTTCACTCAAATTATGTGTTATCATTCACATCTGGCCATTACATTTTTCAAGTGTTCATTTGCCCTTCTTGAAATGAATGACACCACCATCTTACTTCAGCGCATCACTCATAATATTCAGTCTGTAAATGTCTTAAATTTGCCTGTGAATTTCAGCTGCAGAATTGTTTTTTCCATCAAAAATGAATGATTACTCCTCATACTTCACACTTTGTGATATCATGAATTATAGCATTCATTTTAAATGTAAATATAAATAAAATGTCTTAAAATATTGTTGCTAACAGATGGATGTTGATTGAAATAACTTAGCTATGCAAGCACTTTGATTTGATGCCTTTATACACATGTGTATGTAGGCATCAAATTCAAAATAGACCCTACTTGAAAAACACACCTTGTACTAAAAACAGTATTTTTTGTATTGAAAAAATCCAGTGTTTATAATTGTATTCATTAAAAAGTTATTCAAATTCAATCCAAAAATGTTTACTAAATCAAATTTTTTTAAATATATAAGGTGTAATGTAAGAGCAGGGTATACAATAATCAACAATTTTGTAAAATAAAAATGAGAGCTTTGATTTTCCAATTGATTAAAATAGAGAGGGTGACAAAGATAGTTATTTCACTAATAAAATTATTGTTTTAACAATTTCTGGAAAGTTGAAGTGGGTTTTTTTTTTACTTTACAATGTACTTTATCAAATTCTTTTACAGTGGAACAAGATACTTTAATGCAGACCTTATTAATATGAGAAAAACTAAATGTATGATTGTGTAATTTTTACAAAAATAAACCTTTATTTACACAAATTTTTATATAAGCCACTCATTTAGCTTACAATACTGGATTTTATTTTTCAGATCTAAAAAATGTTTTCCCTGTTAAGAGTTGCATTGTAGATATCATTTGATAAATGTTAAATAAATGATGTGATATTTCTTGTAAATTGCACTAGTATACATACAGAAATTTAGTACCGTAAAAGAAGCATTCCTGTGCTTTTGTTCATTCAGCATTCTCCCTCTACAGTTTGTATTTGTAGCCTTATTCTAAACTTGTTGTTGAAATTGTCTTTAAATTAATGATTAAATAAATCTATCTATTTGACTTTTAAACTATCTTACTTGATAGTTATCAAGTAATTGATCGATCAGTGTAGCAGATATCTTGTCCTGGATCAGACGAAAAAAGCCTGTTTAAATACAAACTTGATAAGATAATCGAAGTTCAATTAATACGACTTAAGAAATTGTTCAATCACAATTAGCTTTGACAGATGTATTAGTATAAAATTTGTCTTTTTTTTAATATAATTTATATTTTAAAAAACCGGTGTTTTGTTATGAACAACTAGTAGTATTACAGTTAAGACTATTAAAAAATCAGTTTATTTTTATTATGAGAAAAAATACCAAAAAGAAATTCTGCTAGTTACCACCACCATTAAACATTCTTGTAACATGGAACCAGTTTTGAATAACTTCTGCATAAGTTGATTGTGCTTATGAAGGAAGACACTGGTACCAGCTATTGAATATCATCATTGTTATCATGGCTCTGACTAGCAAGAACTATGTGACATGCTGAATAAAGTAAAATTCTTTTCAGCCAACTCTGGGGATTTTAAGGGCATGATGATTAATGTATACCTAGCTATGTTATGTAGCTAGGAACCAAGGTTCATTTTGAATAACAGTGGGTAGTTAAGCATTATTTTGAAGCAGCTTAACATCATATCTGAGCATGCTTCACTTTTTATTTTGGATTACACTTGTATGTAAGGTCTCACAATAGAATGCATTATCTGTTATGTCTGTGGCAAGAAATCAAGTAAAACTACTTTTCTCTCTCTCTCTCTCTTACTCAAAAAGAAAAATTATATGTATACACTTACCCTCCTGTTGTTTGCTTGAATGTCAATTTTTTCCGATATGGATTGTTGTTTCTATTCTGGCTTAAAATCTTAGTGTAAGACACCCACGTGTGGCTTGTCATCAGTGTTTTTGCATCAACCAAATCATCAGCTTCATCACTACATCGCTTGAAAAAAGAGAACTGTGTCAAGTGGCTTGTTTTTACAACCCTAGAGAATGTTTGGCATCATGCAAGATATTTTAAAACAATTTTTCACATTTGTTAAAACCTACGGTAAGTCACAAGAAAGTGATAAACTGTCGTTTCTCAACAATCAGAACATGCTTTGTTCAGTTATCATAATAATTTTGAATGTAAAAAAAACTTCAATAACTGTTTCTTTGAACGTTGATTGTGTAAGCTAATGTGTGAATGAACTCGATTCAGAAACAGCTAGAACATTCTACCAGTGACAATTGGAAACTTTTTACTTGTGTGAACTTGTCTATACTTTGGTTTTTGTTTTTTAAATAATTTCAAACTTTTTGGCTTGTCCAAAAAAAGATTACTTACGTAATTTCATTGTTTTTACACAAATTTTGTTGCAGGTGAATGAGGGGAATATAGTCAGACTGAGCTATGCACAGGTAGCACAACATCATAAAGAAAAAGCTGAACGTGATAAACAAACTACATCTGCTGCAGATGAAGAAACAAAAAAAGAATCAGTACAACAACCAAAAGGTAATTTTCCTCTTGAAAATAACTACATGGTGTACATTGGTGTGAAATATTTAGCTGCAGTTATCAGTTCATCAGTGTAGTAATGATTGTTATTCATTAACATTTTCTGACTCAGCTTAAATTAAATGACTTAGCAGTTTTTTAATTTTTTAAAATAACTATTCTCGAGTGAAACTTCATTTTAGAGTAGTTTATAACTTCATAGTCATCACTTCAGCAATAATAGGCAGTTTTAGACATGTTCATTCATATTTTACTTTGAAAGATTTAAAGGTAGGCAAAACAGTTATTTTTCTTAAGATTTTTTTTTTAATCACTGTTCCAGTTGGTTGTAACATTAAAGTGATGAGAAATATGCTAGTAGCTGGAAAAATTGTTTTAGACAGGTTTGTCATATCAATGGGACTTTGCTGCATGACAGTAAAACTGCTACCTGAGATATGTATTTTAATGCCTTACAGTTCACTCATTGTTGATTTTTTCTCTGTTAATAATGTATTAATAATATATTATTAGAAAAAATTTTGTCTGAAAAGATGAAAATTACTTTGTTTATTTTTAAAATTAACTAACAAAACAATTAGATAACATTAATTATATTTATATTATTTTATTAATTTTTTATGTGAGTTTTCAATATATTGGAAAGATTCATTCATTTCAAAAAGTAATTTAAAAGATCTACAGACATCAGTGAATTAGTAATTGTATCTAAAGAACTGGGAAAATAGACAAAAAATGTCCACAAATATTAGAAAAATTCTGGTTTATATTAAAACGTTGTTAAAAATTATCTAAATCTGATGACTAAACTAAACCTTCTGGAAGCAGAAGTAAAAGGACAAACATTTGTTTATAAATAAGTTAATTTTATAAATTTAAAAAAATTTCTTTTTTTTTATAAAAATTTATTTATTTATAAACAAATGTTTGTCCTTTTACTTCTGCTTCCAGAAGGTTTAGTTTAGTCATCAGATTTAGATAATTTTTAACAACGTTTTAATATAGACCAGAATTTTTCTAATATTTGTGGACATTTTTTGTCTATTTTCCCAGTTCTTTAGATACAATTACTAATTCACTGATGTCTGTAGATCTTTTAAAGATCTGGCGTCAGAAAATTTGAAGGTTGAAATTTTTAATCAATAAATTTTTTTGTTGTAAAGAAAGCCTTTTTTCACAAATGCTTTTACCAGTTTTATTTGAAAACTGACTGGTTGTGAAAAAGTAGATCCTACGTGGATAGTCTAGCTTATACAATTTACAAATTTTTTTCCTAGTAGTTACCCCAGAAATTTAAATTTTGTGGCTTTTACCAAGACCTCTCTGTAAAAAGGATCCAGACCTACCTGTTATTAAGAATGCACACAAAGAAGAACCTTCAATTTACCCACTTTGGCTTTTTGAAGTAATCTATTTTAGCCAAGTGCTAAGTAGTTCGATTTTCCCCTTGAGCTCTGTGTTTTCCCTCCATAACATTAATCATAAAATATGATTTGTAAGAAATTTTATGAATATTCTTTTAAAGTAAATTTAGTTAAAAGACTTGTTCGAATTGATTTATTGCAGAAAATATAAAGAAAAACTGATATTAAAACCTTTAATTTTATCCTAATAATTCAATTTTAAATGCAGAAAAAGATATGCTTTTAAAGAACTAAATCTCTGTTTTCTAATGCTAATACAACCTTTTTTTAAAAGTATACTAAAAAAGTATTAGTTTGATCGTTTAGGATGGATATTGTATTTGAAACTACAATAGTTAAAAAAATTGTAATTAACTTTTTTGTTTTTCTTTTTTATTAAGTATCTTTTCTTTGAAGTGTACTCACACTGTTATTAAATTTAACTATAACATTTCTATAATTGTAATCCTGCATGCCTTATTCTAAAAATAATTTTAACAATTTTTAAATTGTGTTTATTAATTGTGTTAACAGACTTGTTCATAATGTAGTATATAAAAATAAATTCATTGAAAGAAAAACATTTTCAAGTATGTAAATAAACCTTCAGTAAGATTGAAATATCTATTTGATTTGTCTACCAAAAAGCTACAAAAATGATCATAATTTTTTTATAGATTACATTTTTAATAATCCACATGATATTAATGCAAATGTTACATGTTACATTAATACTCTCCTGTTATATAAATACTACTAAAACCTGTTTTTATTTTAGAAAATTTGTTTCTAGGTTGTCACACTTTGTCATCGATTAACAAAAACAAATTCTAGGAAATTTAATTACATTATTACTGTTTTGAATGACCTTATTTTAACTGATTTTGCTTTTTGAAGAAAACAGATATAATATAGAAAAATTCTTTTGTAAAAGGGTAAAATTTAATTCATTTGAATGTAATGATGGTGCATGTACATGTGCTAGTGCTAATGATAGTAGTACAGTTGAGTCAGTTGCAGTGCTAAAATGTAGTAAATGAAGAAAGAAGCATGGGAATATTATAGAAGCAGCATAATAGCTTTTAAGGTATTTTATTGACTTGAACTGTTTGTGATCTTTATAGAAATTGCTGCTAATATTGGTTCTGGAGGGGTCGGTGGAGGAGGTGGTGGAAGTGGTGGACGATCAGCTGGAAGAGGTATGCCTCGACAAAGTTCAGATCGAGGGTCTCGACGTCGTGATAATCTCCCAAGATTTACTTCCCGGCCACGTTCCCCAAAATAGCACATCCCAACACAGTAAGTACTTTTATTTGTTGATTTTTTTTTTTATAATGAGCTTAAGTAGATAAGAGTTACTTACATATAATGTATGTACACCTGAATAATGTATACTCTTGAACTGGTTTGTAATATCAGTTATATTGATTTAAAATTTTACAGCCTTGTCACCTAGTTAAATTCTGTAATTTACAAGACTGAAACATTAAATATGAAAAAATAATACTATACATAAAATATACTAAATAAAAATAAATATATGATATAATAATGTGAAATGTAAAATTAAATATGCTAAGTATTCATGTTAAAAACAGAAAATTATGTATATAAAATTTAATCGTTGTTTACATTTTTCTCAAAATATTGTCTACGATTTCTAGCATTAACGTAAAGAAAGAAACTGATATCTTGAAATTGTGAACAGTATTTTAAGCAACAGTTTTTTCCTGATGGTAATAAACCATCAACAACTACTTACTGACCACCATCTAAAATAATCCAGGTATACTACCTTCTGTTAAGAATGAAAATCTTTTGTTTGATAATTTCTCTTTCAATTTTTGTTATGAGTTGATATCATTCATCACAGGAAATTGTTTTCAACATGTAGAAAACTAATAAAGTATTTTTTTTTACTTATTGTTTAATATAATCCTGTGTGACTTATTGAGGAAGATTGTTATTAATCTGAATAAATATTAAGAATATCGTAAATAGATCATTCTTTAATGACTATGACAAGTAAATTAAATTAATTCATTACAATTTTAGAAATTTTATAGTTATTTGAAGAATTTTTCATAACGTAGGTTTAAATTTATCAAATATAATAAGATACTATAATCATTATTATTTCAGGGGTAGCTGTGTTGCTGATGTGAGCTGAAAACCGCCGCGCCGGATGGCAAATGAGACAAAGACTTGTTTATTGTAGCCCGGAAGTGGCACCAAGTGCCTCTATATCATATGTCAAATAGGTGACTTCATCGATAGGCTGTGCACTTAGTATTATGTGTACTGTACACTTATGCAGAGTGGCACAGCCACACGGTTACCTGGTTTGTTGGACACTGCACCGTGCATCCGTATGCAGCTTGCAGTAACTGTGATAATGTGACAAAAGTAAAAAATTTTATGTACTATCGTGTAATATATCAGGGATATTGTGTATATTGTGAAGTACATATACATTGATACAATTATTATAACTATTATTATTATTATACTATGAATTAGATTTAATTTAATTAATATAAAGGCTTGTTGCAAAGTTATAAGCGATTAAATTATTGTTTGTAGGTTATATAGCGGATCGAGTCATTGGGATTATGGACGATACCCTTCTTAGGCGGTGCTAATCGGAATTTGCGCGTTCGTTGTGTATATGTGATTTTAGAAAAGGAACATTTATTTCTGTAAATAAGTCTTGACTTAAAAATTATTTTTGACAAACATGTATAGAAGCAAGCTAGTAATCTACCTAGGCACTTCGGTAATAATTCCTCTTGAAGAAAATGTTATATCTGTTCGAAATTTGTTGGATTTTTATCAATAAATATTAAAAGAATAATGTGAGGGAGATTAGAGTGTGTGATTTTTTAGTGATTTACTTGTGTTGTGATTCAAAACCGGCAGTTAAAGAAACAAAATTGAACTTATGAAAAAAAAATTATAAAATCTGTGTCCAGCATTCTGTAATTACAATATACCATCTTAATTTATCCTGTTCAGTTTCATCCCATTTATTATCGCTCCTCTTCCCTTGAGTTCTCAGATTCTGTTGTACATCAATGCCCCACACTGACTCCCTCCAAAAAAAAAAAATATATATATATAAAATTTATCAAAACAGAGCTGATTAATATTGTTTATTGCTTAACCGTGGACAAATTTTATTTGCTCTTTCTTTATGTTATTGTGACATTAAAATCTCTAGTTACATTAGTTACTAATGCACATTATTTAGGTAGTAAGGTTGCTTACTGACTGTTATGCTAAGCATTTTCCTGTCTCCTAACTTATTTAATAGTAAATTATTAATACATATGATTATATTAATAAAACTGTTACATTTTATTTTTATTTTTTTTATACTATGGCTTAATCATTGTGCAGTCTTTTTATTTGATGGAATAAAATTTATAAATTGATAGAAAAAAAATTATTGATATAAATTCATTATATTTATCAGTGTAAGCAACCATAATTGTTCCCAATTGTGTTTTTGTTTTGTTTATGATAATTTTTTTTGTGAGCTGTTATTTAAAAAAAAGTTGGGTCGGGTAAAGTTAAAAAAAAAGTTATATATTTTATTTAGATTGTGACAGTGTTTGTTTGATCGAACGGTTGTTAACTGAAACATCCCCAGTTCTCTTTGTGTGTATTATACATATGCATATAATTAAAAATAAAAACAATATGCAGTATATTTATATTTGGTTAACGATAGAACGAAGTTAAAATAGTTGATGAGAAAATAAACTATTAAGTGCTCAGTGTTATTGAAGAAACTGTCTGCCGCCGCTGCAGTTAAAATACTATTAATAATTACTTCATACGATAATATATTATCATCAACTTTTTAGGGCATCATTCGTTGTGAAATCTTATTTTATTTATATTTGTTTGTTTGTTAGGCTGTTAAAATATAATTTAAAAAAAAAACTTTTTATATATTTTATGACTTCTATACTTCCATATATTGAAGAGAAGAAACAATATATTTAATTTTTTCTCTTTTTTTTTTTTTTAATTTGCTGTACAAAAAGTTTGTGTTGATAATTGTAATAAATACATTTTCTATTCCCAAGCTAATTAGAAAATTTTTCCTGTTCATCAGCTTTAATAAAATTAGATAAATCATAAATAGTAAATATAATATAACATTATTTTATTTATTTTTTACGTATTTATTTTTTTCTTGCAATAAAACTATAAAGCTGAACTATTTACAGATATTTTTCACAATTAAATAATCTTTTTGATAAATTATTTTCGTCTTTTAAATTTATGAAGGTTGTTTCATGGGTTTTTTTTAAGTATATATTTGGGTGTGTTACTTTATTTTAAGTATTGTGTTTTAAGGGTTATTTTCCACCTTTGAAAATAAACTAAAACAGTGATAAGTATGTTTATTAATACTATATATTATAGTATGGTAAGCTGGTGTTGTAACTGACATTCACTTAACTTTCTTGCGCTGTACATCTTAAGTTTATTCCAAATTTTAAAATAATATACTGCATAAAATTTTAAAGAATTGTTAATTATACTTAAAAATTATTAGTAAGTGACTTTTTAAAGTTATATTTCATGTGATACAGGTTACTAGAAGCTTCTGGCCTTTAGAACATATATTTTTCACATATGTTTTATACTGCTATAATTCATAATGTCTGTTACATTTATCAGTAGTGGAAAATATCCTTGGTAGGTAATGTAGAGGTAAAGTTTATTACAATATAATTACTTTTGTTTTATACATTTGCGATCATCACATAATTTGTCTGATCAT
Source organism: Lycorma delicatula (assembly GCF_047948215.1). Classification (NCBI taxonomy): domain Eukaryota; kingdom Metazoa; phylum Arthropoda; class Insecta; order Hemiptera; family Fulgoridae; genus Lycorma; species Lycorma delicatula. Next base: position 805,296 of record NC_134462.1, read on the forward strand.
TTAGAAATTTATTTACTTTTTTTTAAAGATAACTTGGCAATATGTATGTATGAATATAATTTTGTGATGGTAAAAACATAAGTTATTTGTTATATAGGAAAGTGTGTGCTAATAATATCATTATATAAAATGCATTTGATGTTACATATATTGAATAATTTATAAACTATTTGAAACACGTTAACTGCCTATATTACTACCGGTTTGTAAATTTTTAACAGCTGTCATATTTATTATAAAAAATGATGTAATGAGGTATGTATTTTTTCCTTTTTGTTTTAATGTATTTTTAACTTATTAATATTTTTGTCGATAGAATTATAATTATTTACAGATTTCCCTCTTCATATGCCTACATTTTTGCATAATCATCAGTAGTATTTATAATATATATATATATATATATATATGTATTTATAATATAATATATATATATATATATATATATATATATATATGTATTTATAATATAATATATATATATATATATATATATATATATATATATATATATATATATATTAAAAATATGATACAGAAAGAATAATATACATTTGATTTATTATTACTTACATATTTGATTTGTAAAAGAGAAATTTAAATAATGAAATTATAATTATTATGTATTTATGATTAACTAATATTTTGTTTTATCAATTTTCTTCACATTGTTTTATCATGATCTTGTTTTCCTTATTATTTTCTTTATTTGTATACTTATAGTGTTAATATATTGATTTATATTAATATATTTTATAACATTGTTGAAAATGATTGTTTTTTTTAATTGTATTATGATTATTATTAATTATTGATTATTACTATTATGTGTAGATAATAAAAATACTGTAGTTAATTAGTGGCTGGTGCGATTTGTAGCTGTTATTCATTGTTTGTTAATTATTATGATTACTATTATTATAGGCCCTATGTTAAAATTATATCATGTAAATTATGTATATGTATGAAATATAATTTAAAAAAAATTAAATTAAAATTATTAAAAGTGAAATTTAAAAAAAATTGCATACTGTGTGTGCCTGTCATTAATTACTATTATTATTTATGTTTTTGGATTGTCCAGTTGAATTGCAATTAATACAGTGGTCTAATATTTATATTTATTGTTATTATATCTGAAATTAATTAATAAATTTCATTTATAATTTCTTGATTTATTTTATTAATATTGTTTATATATTTTTTTAAAGATAGTGACAGTTGATTTAAAAAAAATTGTATGTAATGAAAGGTTTTGGTGTGTGTGGTAATTTATATATATATATATATATATATATATATATATAGGTACACATTTATTGAGTAATTATTTTATTTTTCATTGTATGATTAAAAAAAATTTCATTATGTTTTTAATTATTTGAATTATGTAAACCATTATCAGAATATTATGTAATATTATTAACTATTATTATGATTGTACATAGTTATAAATAAATGTTGAGACTGACAAAGACAATAAGTATTTGTTGTTCAATTTTTTCTTTCTTTCTTTTTTTGGATTAGTTTTCAGCTTCATAGTTTTCAAAAATATGTTGCTATAGTAATTATTCAATAGCCTTTTTTTTGTTTTTGTCCTTAATTTTTTGTTTACTGTAAAAATGTTAATAGAAATTATATTTATATATTTTTTTTTAAATCTTTGAAAGATTTAATTTTGTTCATTATATTTGTATGATAATCATACAAAATTGAATCTTAATTTTTAACTTAACATTAGTGCTCTGTAGTGTAGCGCAGTGGATATATGGTCTTTTTAAGGCCAGATTTTATATTTATATTTGTGGGACACACAGTATAAGCAAGAAAGGATACAAATTTTCCAATATTAAATTTTTATTATTCTTTATTTTTATATTCTCAAAACTGATACTTCAGGGACTGTCAGAAAAGTAAGATAACTGTTGTCATATTAAATTAAAGTTGTTTTAACAGTTGTAATAAAATAGAAACAGTGTTGCCACATACTCTTTTTGGTTTTATCACTTAGATAGAAAAGTGCCTCTTTTACAAAAAGATTTCTTTGTTAACTTAAAACATCGGTTTTTCCCACAATTACTCTTAGTTCACGAAATTGCTGATATTAACATCCATAAAAATACTTTCTTTTTTCAAAATAAAAAAGTTTTGCATGCCTTAATAAAATTTACTTTTCACCCATACACAAATTTTCAGAAATTAATTTATAATTAACCTTTTTAGAGATGTATCATGCAACTTATTATAACAGGAAAAAAATAAGTTATAAAAATAATAATTTCTAATAATGCTGAAATAAAATTTTATTTTCCTTACCTTTACATGACCACCTAACTGAACAATCACTTTTAACGTGTGGTAAGCAGGATTTCTACATTTTATGCACAAATATTTTAATATTTGTAAAACTGGACATCAGCACTCAAAACAGACTGTAATAAAAAAGAAATCTATAATTTTTTATTTATTAGTTTTTTCCAAACCTTTTAAATGTTAACATTAATAAAAGTTTACAAGTAAACTGAAAAAAAAAAACAAGACAATCATAAAGCTTAATCAGAAACAATATAATAACCAAGAGATTTCATCATAAGAAAATAAATTGATAAGCTGTGCCACAGCAGTGTACACATTATAAACATGTTTTCAACTAAGTGTAGCGATTATCTGTTAATTCATATTCTTATCTGTTAATATTGTTATGATTTTAATATGAATATTTTATTGTCAGAATATTGTTACATTTTATTTTTTCTGTTAGAAGTATTAAAACTAAAGAAAATTAAATTATAATAAATCTGTATAATATTTTAGCTTAAATCTGTTGCCATATCAGGTTTTAATAAAAAATTAAAAAGGTATTCTTGTTCATCAGTCGCATTTTACTGTCATATAACTGATATGTGAGTATTATCCATCATAAATTTGTTGAGAATTTTTAAAGATAAGTTACAGAGAAATATATATGCGTTGAACATTTGACATGTTTTATATAAGTGGAAGTTGTATTGTTTTACAAAATCTTATCTATCATCCCCCTTCTATGTATAACAGTATGAAATATTGACATACATATTTCTTCTTATTCTGTTAATCTTAACCAGCAGGGATGTAGTACTTTATGCCATAACTTTTACACTATTTGCATTGACTTTTAATAAATTGGATTATTATTTTAGGAGTTATGTAAATTATTTATTATACTACATATAACATATATCTTTACTCTATTTGTATTTTATAATTTTTTTTGTACGAGTATGGAAAGCACTCTAAATAGTGTGATGAATCTCTTTTTTTTATCATTCTAATTACAACTGAAACAATTTTTTCCACAAAAAAGGTAACATTTCATTTATTTGCTCATAGTAAATTACCACGTAAAATAAGTCTATTTTATAAAATTTAAATTGACTTATGACAGGAGTATTAATATTTTCATGCAGATGTACATTTTTATTAAAAATTATAAGAAATAGGCTCGGCTCATTTACATGATTTAGCATCTAATGTTTACTTGATTTTTCTAGAGCTATTCCAGTAGGCAACCTTTTTACTTTCTAACATTCTCTGTAAATTTTACAACCATTTTCATAAATTTTCTATCCTCTTCTCCTCCTATGCATCTAATGAGATTAAAAGTGGTGCATATTTTCTCATTTTAGCAGCTTGAGTGTGTTCTTAATACCATTTCCCTGTGAATCAACAGCTACACCTTACCATAATATGTCAAAAATTAAGGCATATTTACAGAAAAGTTATTTTTATACCCGAAGGGACATGAAAATACTCATAATTGTAAGGTAAAATAGTTATTTTAAGTATATTAAAAAGTTTGCATTGCGAATTGGTGACATATATAATAAATATCTTGCCTTTCAGACAGTCCTTATGTAATACGCTGTAGTGTTCTACAATAATTTGAATTGTATAATTTAAAAAGTAATTATTTTTACAGATGTATAATTAAAATTTATGTTATAGAAGTTAACGATTTTTTGTAACAAACTTTAGGGTTTTATGTTTATTTAAGACTGGGTACTAATACAGAATTGAACATTTCATTCATTTGTTCTGTATAACTAATAGTAAAATTATCATTTTTAGTAATGCTTTTTAATAATGCTGAAGAAAAGCAGCACTTTTGATTTTTTACAGATCACTTAAATAAATTAAAACCTGCACTGTATCCAAAATTATAACTGTAATATATTAAAAATTTAATGAGCACTATTATATTTACTATTTTTTTTTTAAATCATGTTAATCAGATTTTTAACTTTTGTATTTTTTTTTTTAACTTTTCCTACACCATAAAATGTGATTTTTTAAGGATATCAGCTTGTTATTAAAATAATTATGCTTCTATTAATGTAAATTATGTACGTTATTAATAAATTTTTATTTTAAAAAGTATATTGCAGTATATAACATTTAAATTGACATTGTTTGCATCTGTGTTTAAACTGGAAAAAAAGATATCAAAACAGTAAAATTTTATTATTTATAATATCTTTTTTACTTTTTCAGTTTTGTTTTTCCATTTATGAATAAAGGCAAATTTCATTTTACATACATTATAATCATTCTTGAAAATTTTCATTACAGTTTTATGGAAATTTCCCTTGAGATGGTTTACATCTTCCAACATCTCTTCATGTACAATTAAGCTCACTATCAGTCATTTGAAAGAGTTCGAGGACACAGTGTAGTCGGCATAAATTTTGTCTGTATTTCGATTTCAGTCACTATAAGTAACTATCATAGATTATTATTTGCGTTCTCATTCACTGCAGTACTTACAGTCATATCCCCAATTACATCCCTCTCTTTTTCTTCATGTTGAGATAAATTTCTGTAGAAAGTGAAAAATACCAAGCCTTGACTTGGGATATGACCTCTCAATTTCATTGATGAAGGGGCAGCAGTCCCTACCATTCCATCATTGAGGTCAGTGGATTATTTAGTAAATTTATGAGTTTAACCCTTTACTCATATTCTGAGATCTTTTTTGTGTTTGCATCAGTCTATACATATATGAAATACAAAACCACAACAGGTGAAGTCTCCTATCGACTTAATAACAGTAAGAAAAAATGAAATATGAATGTGGCTGTTTTATTATATTTTCAATGGGCTTTGCTAATGTATTAAATTATCTTTATTAGTGTATATTGCACATTTATTGTCAGTTATAGGCAGTACTTATGTTTTAAAATGGATTGTAATTTTTAATAGTTTCATTTTTGAAGTCTGTTGTTTATATAGCTTTGTCTTATATTTTACATGTTATTATTTTTCAATTGTAAGTTATTAGAATTTAAATGTATTGATATTATTATAACTAATTCTGTGTGAATGGGTGTTTGATGAAAAGGTTACATATGTATAAATGTGAGGTTTGACTGCCATGTAATTAATATATTAATATTGCCAAACAAATGACTGATTCTATCTAAAAGCTTATAAATTATTTAAACTTTCTGGCTTTTATATATAATAATCTAAGATTACAGAAGATTGTAAGTTATTAACAAATAACTTTACTTTTTGAAAGATGAAGGCAATGATAATTACTCATTTTGATTATCCTATTGACTATAAACAAAATTGATCGTGCTTAAATAACTGAAAAATGATTTTGATTGAAAAGTTGAACCAGCAAACAACAAATATAATTAATTGATGAACATCATTAGACAAATTATCAGCATTACACCATGAAAAATTGAGGAATTATATCATGCATGCTACCTGAGAGGATTGTCACTGGAATAGCAATATTTATAAATGGCAGGAATATGAAAAGATAGTGTCAAAACCTTCTATAAAGTAGAGTAAGCCTTATATCCTATCAAATTATTGATAAACTTGTGGCATTTTTTAAAAATGTATACTGAAATTTAAAATAATGTAAATGTAATAATAAAAAAGATTTATTTTTAATCTTGGTAATGACTAGCTGAACTCAAACTCCAAAATAGTATTGTAGTGTATGAAAAAACATCTGGATTTATACTCAGAATTGCATGTATGAAAGTAAAGATGCTACCATTCTGCCAGAAAGTTCAGTGTTCTTTGTTCTATACCTGAAAAATTAAAAATAGAATAATCCAATTTTAAAACAATTATACTAAACTGTTACCAATAATTCCCATTTTTAATGATTTTTACTTTGTAGAATCTTAAGTTTAATTGTTGATTACAGTTGATTTATAATCAAAATATAATTTCATGTTGAGCATTTGAAAAATGTAAGAGATGAGAATGGCATTTTGCTGCAAAAACACATGCCCCTGTAAAAACAGACGTGGCAAACATTTTTTTTAAGTGTTTAAATTTTTCTAAAGTTTTTACATAAAGGTTAATAATGTTATTGATTAAATTATTTAGATAGTATTTTTAAAAATGTATTGACCGTTATTAACAAAAGAAGAGTTAATTATTTGAAAATCATTAGTTTTTCTCTTTGTCTTTCTTTACAGGATTTTCAAATGATTTTAAATGCCCATCAATTATCTAAACAATTCAGTTATTCTATTTTGTAAAATGGTTTTGTTTTTAAACTCCCATTCAAAAAAAAAAAATTAAAATTTCTCTTCTGAACTACACAGAATTTATTCCCTTATTACGTGCCTTTAGGTTCACTATTATTATTTTATAAATAATTACCTTACAGCATAAAATAATCTGTTAAAAACTATATTATGGAAACAATATTACTATTAATATATATGTTTTTAATATGCTAAATTAGAAGTGATAAATTTGACTGATCTGATGAACTGGATTCTAAAGAACAACTTGTAGGATCTTCAATGCCATATAAGATTCCTTTTACATTTGATAAAGGCTCTTGCTCAAGAATCAGATTAATCTTTTTTTTTAAATATTACAGGTAAGATATTTTCTTTAAAAAAAAAAATGTTTTAAATTTAAAAGTGATTATTATAATTTGAACAAAAATTAAATAAGATTAAGGTGAATAAAACAAACATAGAAAAAAAATTATGAGAGGGATCCATCATAATGAGATAACCTTATTGGCATTGGAATACAAAGCAATATGATACAAATAATGAACGGATTGTAATATGTGGTAAAATATTACATGTGTAACTGCATGTGACGAGTAATTTTAATGTTAAAGGGAATAACTTTCTGTTTTGCTATTAACTTAAAGCCCCGTTTTTATAGAAAGGGATATAAAACAAATTATTAGTCATAATAAAACATATGGAGGTATAGTCTTGCAAAATATAAAATACTGTCATCATGTGTTATATATAGATACAAAAAAAAATGTGATAAATTGATACAATAAAAAATAATTTGTTTTTTATTTCTGTCATAAACTAGAGAGGGTAAATTTATGCCAGATATTTTCAGCGTATCGCAAATTTTACTTTCTTACCTTAGAAATATGTAAAAAAATTAATTTTGATAGGTATTTTAATAAGTCTTTGTGAAGTACACAAGATGTACTGAAGACACATTTCTTAAGCTACAGCTTTCTATTTTAATTTGTGTGGTATTCATGTACTAAGCAGAAATTAATGATGAAAAATATGGGTTGAAGGTAAAAGAAAACGAATTCACTTAGACCCTACTAGCTCATCCATCATTGAACTATTAAAACAGAAAAAAATTAGAAATTGTAAAATAAAATATTTATTTTACTGAATGAGTAAAAAAGGGTCATTTTTAGTTTCATATTTTGTCTTTGTTTTAAAATAGTTGGAAAAATGTTTTATACTTCACAGTAATAAAATGTTATTTACAGGGGAAGGGAGCACTTATAATTAGGTCTCTGCTAGTTAAAAATTATAAATCATTTAAGCAGTCTGTTCCTGATGTACAAATCAGTTAATTTTTTACTGCCAATATATGCAGGATTGAAATAGTGATGACAGACTACATTTTTCTGTTTACTTTATTAAAAATTTTCACAGTTTGAAGAAGTGCAGCATTCTATTCTGTTATTTGTGTTTCTCATTTGGTAATAATCTATCTGGTTCATTTACTCAAAATATGTTGCCTATATAAAAATATAATTCAAAATGTGTATTTCAAAAGAGCCGATCCTTATATTGTATTTATTTTTAGCAGAAAATTTGATTTTGTCAGACTATTACTTTTATCTCAATTTGTTTTCCAAATTTTTTACATAATTTATGCATAATAATTATTCATCATGCGTAAATTGTGTATTTTCATTAATAATTTGTTTTTTTATTTTGTTAATTCACTTAAGATATGTCAATAAAGATAAGAACTGATCATTTTAATGAAGTTTTCCAATTGTAATATGAGATACAACATGAAATTTAGAACCAGTTGAACCGTACAATGAGGCAGTTTACTTAATTTCAATGTAACAGGGAGTAACTTTCTCTTTGTGATAATACTATTAACCTCAGAAGCCTCCTTTTTATAAAAAGGGATACAATATAGATTATTAGACATTGCAATGTAAGAAACCTTATGGAGGTATAGGCTAACAAAATAAAAATAGTCATCATAGATTCTGTTAATCACACTAATAGATTTGTGAAATGATACCATAAAAACATAATTTTTTTCTACAATAAACTAGAGAATGTAACCATTAGAAGTTCTATTTACAAATTTTTAAACAAGATTTGTAATTTAAATGTAAAACATTTTATTTTTTTATTACTGTTTAGATTTTCTTGCATGAAAATATTTTATTTTTGCCTGCATAAATGCATTGCAATGTTCTTATTTAAATTTATTCAAAAGTTGTTTTTATTTATATGTATATAAATAAAATAACACTTGAACTTTTTTTTTAAGCTAAGATTTATCATTTTATCTTGTCAATAATGGTTAATGTATTCCTCAGAATACCACTGTGTGCAAAATTTTAATCCCAAAACATTAGACTTATTTCTAAGTAATGAATGTAATATGTTTTAACACCAGAATAATGTAAGCCAAAGAAAGAAGAACAATTTTAACTAATTTGAAAATTCACCTCTATTTTATGTTAATGCTACAAAAAAAATAAACAATAAAAATAGGTGTTCATGTATAATGATGTAAAATATAGTTACTGAGTTTTTATTCAAATATGAACTAAAATATTTATTTTCATATCAATAGTAAAATGATAAATAATATTTAATTATTTATAAATAACTTGAAAATCACACTTATTTCACAAGAAGATTGCTAACTTAGAAAAAATACCTGTAATTAAAAAAACAAAAAAAAAACAATGTGATTAATGTCTGAAAAAAGGTTGCAGATGAATATTAAGATTAAAAATTTATTATTTTCCATTTCAGTTGCACTACTGCTGAAATATAATGCTTCTTGTTATGAAAATTTTATTATAATTTATGCTATTCTTTGAGGCACTCAAGAATGTGAGTGTGTGTACAGTGCTATTCAAAATTATTTTGTATGAGTTTCTAGGGATTCTATTATATTGTGAGTTTTACCTGTATGTTTTTACTAGCAAAAGTTTTATAAAAAAAAATACATTATGATTAATGAGATAAGAATATATATAAAATTTATCAATTTTTTTTCAAATATTGAGTAAGATGAACTTACCTTATTAAACAAATCACCTTTGAACTCTAAGATTCATCATCAGTTTGTAAAATATCAACAAAAAAAATCCTTTGCCTCATTATCTCCTATATATTAAAATAATTACATATTTCTAGGTTTCCTATTAAGTATTTTAATACTTAATAATAGAAAGATGTTCAAAAGTTGCAGAACATCCTGAATTACAAATATAGAAAGTAATTTAGGAATTGTAGAAATGTCTCTTTTTAATTAGAAAATAGAGAGATATAAAATTTATTAGAATAATAAATATGTGATGATCATTGATTAAAACAATCCAAGCAAGATGGTCTTTTTAAAGTAGTATATTTCAGGGATGAAATATACTCTTGTACTTTTTTATTAGTGCTTTTCATGTTGAAGAACATGTCCATGTGACAGTGGGAATATAAGGTATCTAATGTATGTCAATGATATTATTATGTTGGCAGGTCACCCACCTATACTATTATAGGAGTTTATAAATAGATTCCCCAATTATTATAAACTCTGGAATATTTTTGTAAATTAAACTAAGTCCAAGATTATTATTTTCAGAAGATTGAAAGAGTTGCAAGAAAGGAAAAATGGAAATTAAGTGGGTACCATATGAGATAATTTAGCAGGTATAAATATTTAGGTTTAACTTTGACTAGTAAACTGTCATTTAAAATGCATTTTGGTGAAAATGTAAGCTTAGTAATATTTGCCATATTCCACATATTCTTAGAAATAATGAATTGACAGATTTTAAATGTTTAATTTAGCATCAGTTGCTTGTTATGTTGCACAGCTTGGAGTCTAAGGAGAGTAGAAAAATAAAAAAAACATTCTACTGGCTAAGAATACCTCAGATTGCGTGACCTTTTATTTGTTTATACTATGTAACTGCATTTTAATTACATACAAGAGGTGCTATTGTTTTCTGATAATCTGGCTAAGGTGCTAGCTGTTGAAGTTAATAAAAATGTATTTTGGTTAGAAGTTTTTTAATTATTGGTTGAAAAATATGGTCAAGAATTTTTTTGTTATTTTAAGGAAAGTAAAAGTAGATATAACAGGATTATGAGATAGATAAAAGTAGATTTCAAAAATTGTTATTAAAAGGAAAAGTTTCAGATTTCACACTTTATACAGAAACTTGAAAATAGATTTCAAAGATAATTGTTTAGAATTGTCAGAATAATGAAAGGTTTGTGCGAGTTGTAATGAAGTTAAGGGGAGAGTTTTAGTATCTGAATTATAATTGTTAGTCATGTAAAACAATGTGTATTAGTTAAGATTTTTTGCAAGTAACCACCACACAGCATTTCCAAGATTCCATTTTGTCAGTTAACATTCATTCTCCTGTAGTTCTCAAAACACAGACGTTATTGCTGTTAAAAACAATTATTTCATGCGAGTCTTGGGCCCTCTAAATAGATAATTTATTTCACTTTGTAGCAGTATGTCCAATCTTTGTAGGAATTAAAGTGAGTTTGTTTAGAAAATCAATATTTATTAATAAATTATGTGATTGGGTAGAACTGGGATATGTTATAATATATATCGGTATATAATACAGGCAATTTTTAATTGAAAAGTACAATGGTTAGAGTGATTTTTAGAAATATAAAACTGTAATACTTAATTGTGTTTTGAAAAATAATGATTATTTATTGTTAATAACATGTAGGATTAAATGGTTTTATTTTTTACTTTATAAAGCTATTTGACCCATTCAATGAACATATATATGGTCATAATTGTATATTTTATTTTTATTTTATAAGAACTGTATTGATTTTATAATTAGTTTAACATTAATAAACTCATTACTATTAAAATGGTGTATTTAAAAATAATAAATTGGCATAACTGGCAATATTTAATTATCAATATAAGTTTAAATTTAAGATCATTCCACTTTTGATATGTTAATTCACTGAGGTTTTATTTATAATAAACATTTTCTTGATATTTTACTAACTAATGACAAATCTTAGGATTTGGAAGCACATTCAGAACAGGTAAAATAATAGATCATCTTATTTTATTATATGTGTTGAGCATACGTGATCAGTTTAATTTTAACAACACGGGAAATTCTTAGAAATATATTTCATAAGAGAGATGTGGGTAATCATTTGGGTTTTACAAATTCAGTTGAATCTAGTGTCAACTATTTGTTTAGAAATCAGATAAATACTGATTAATATGAATTATTTATTAGTGCAGTATAAATTTACTGAAAAAGACTGTTCATTCTTATAAAAAAAAATGTTTAATATACTTCTCTTATTGGTTATTTATTCTTGGAGTGTACTAATTCTCTGTCAGTTATAGTTATTACAACTAACTACTTTATATGTTATTGTATATTACAGGAATTTTTTCCTAATGAGGTTTCTTTTTTCATTCTCTTGTATTTACTAAAAATGGAATAGAAAATCGCTAACTTTTATTTTTCAGAGGTATTATGTTTTTATTTTTAAAAAAAGTAATAAAACATGTCTGCTGAGTTTTCTTAGTTTTTTGTTCAGATTTTTTAACTTTTTAACAACCATTTGATTCTTTGTTAAGTGGTAATAATTAAAGAAACTATCACAGTTTTCCTATATGTGTTATATTGAATCTATGCATATTTTATTTATAAAAATAATTTTTTGACATGCTTAATACTGTAGATGTGTTAGTGTTAAATTTAGCCTCATAAAGGTGGTTAAATTTATTTTTAATGTTGGAGATATTTTTAAACATGTTCCATTAACTAGACTGTTCCATAAACTATTGCAATTGAAGTGAAATCTGAAATGCAGCTAACAGTAAAAAATTTCCGAAGACTGTATACCGGAAGAACACTAAAGGCTTCCGTAACCAGTTTATTTTAAGTGCTTTAAATATTTTGGTTGTATTTCATATTAATTGTTGTACATAATTGAATTTGTTAAAAATTACAGGGGCAGTTAAAAGTGAAGAAGTAAGTTTTTGATTTTCTAAGTGCCATACATATATTTACTTCAGCATTACTACTCTTTTTTTTTTTTTTTTAAATTGTTATGTTTAGCTAATGCACAGCATTTTATTCCTGATGTGACAGATATTCCACTGTGAGGATTGCTTGCATCTATATTAATTTTTTTACTTCTGAAATATACGAGTGCTTATGCGCTTGATGTATAAAGTAGATTTAGATTTATTCTTGAATATTAAGTTCCAAGGTCATTCTTTGACCTGATTCATCTTATATTATATTCTACGCAACTTATAAATGAAACTCATAAAATAAACTTATAAATGTATATTTTAGATTCAAGTTACATCGGGACAAAAATTCAATTTATTGTTTATTTATTTAATGAAATTTTGAAATAAAGTATTTTATATTCAGCTGTAGAGTTATAGAAAATAAGTAAAAAATATATCACTCTAGTAAAGGAATAAAATAAACCAAAATAGTTAGTTATGATAGGTGACTGGATGTGAGAAATTATAAGCAGTTTTGAATTCATTGAAGTTTTACCCATTTTTTTTTTTTTTTAGACTTGTTTGGTGAAATAAGTAGAAAGATGCATTTATCACACTTTTATGTATTAAGATTATATTTATAATGTTACTGCTATAAGTAATTAGCTATGCTTGCAAATTAAGCTAGCAACAAATAAGCTTTAGAGAGGAATGGAAAAAATATCAGCTGACCTGACCCAAACCACACAGATAATTACTATACACAGTTGATTCATACTTAATATGCATTTAAATTGATTTGATATTTTTGTAGTATATTAATTAATAAAACAAGATAATTTTTTAAATATTTATTTTATTTTTATCATGACTTCTGTGTTGGGTTCTACTATCATTCTGTAATGTTTTTATAGAATAGAAATATTTAAAAAAATCATAACAATAATAACACAACTATCCATATTGATGTTACCATTTTGTTTTTGTTTTTTTTTGGGGGGGAGGATTAGGAGACCCAGATTAATTAAACAGGTACTTCAGCCATCAGGCTTATTGTGCAGCCTGATGTGAAGGAAAGAAAGTCTCCAAGTCAGTACATAGGCAGGTTCCTACCAGTTAGTATGGAAGAACTAGCCAGGTTCTGAATCCTCAGCCAGGAGAAGCTGACAGGATCAAAGTTACAATCCATAGTACCAGTTATAAAAAAGAAGTGATCAGGGATTAGGAAAAGGAGAAATAGTGTAAAATTATGATCTATATATAAGACAATAAGATCATGCAAGTTAATTAGTACTACTACTTAACCAGCAGTATGTAAAATCAGGTGATATTATATGTCTGATTACGGTAGACAGAAAGGAGTCTTAATATGTTGCTATTCTTCAATATGATATAATACTGAAGTTGTGTGCAAGGATTCTAGAAGTTATATTCAGTTGTACCATTTAATTTATTTTTTGCATTTATAATTTCAGCTCTTTGCATTTAAATTATTGATTTTAAATTTGTAGTATGAATGTGTATATACATTTATTTTATTAAATAAATTATACCTTAAATTTAGCATATTAAAAAAAGTGTACTTCATGCTATATATAAACTGATCTGTAAGATAAAATTTTTGTTGACTATTGATATATTACCAGGAAATGTCATTTAGACATAATTACTTTTTTTGTGAACAAAAAATTATATAAATTTTATAACAATATGATCTATTTTCATGTAATTAAATAATTTATTAGAAATGAAATTTACAAGTTAAAGCACATGATTTTAACTAAATAATAATGAATCATTAAGGAGTTAATCTGGATTATTACAATTATCAAGAAATGTTAAACAGAACTAACTAATTTTTTTTATAAATGTCGATAGTTTCAGTCACAGGATTATAGTAAAAAAAAGTTACTAATAATAATAAAAAGTGTTATTATTATAAATAATAAGTGTAACATATTATTGTAATAATAAGTGACATAAGTGTAACAGTTCAATATAAAGTAAATTTAATTCTTTAATAATAAACTAATGGTTTTGTAAAAATGAGTTATGTGGCTTTGAATTTACATTGATTAATGATATGATGTATTAGTTTAATAATGTAAGTTTTATTCAGGAGATCTGTATATTTTTCTATGGGGATAACGCTATTCAGAACTGCATTCTTCAGTTTGTCTAAGAATTCTGATTATTGGGTACTATTTTACTAAATAATTGATTTAGAAATCAATTTTTTTCATCCCAAGGAAATTAAACCCCGTATAAATTAATCAAATTGCAGTTCATTTCAACCCTTCTGTAAAGATTCTTGGTATCTATTTACCTTCCTGATTTGATTATTGCCAGTCTAGAGGATACTATGAGCAATGCATAATTGAATTGTGTTTACCTACAGGCACTTAAACAGATATAATTCTTTTATCAATGGACAGGAAACAGAATTTACAGATTGATCCAGTTAACCACCCAAAACATTACATGATAGATGAACTGCTATATAGATTCAGAATTTTCAGTGTAAAGGTAATAAGTACTCTAACTTAACACTTACAAAATCTAAAATAAGGTTGAAGGAAAAGGAAAATGATTGGTTGATGAGAAGGGGCAGTTTAAAGTAAAGGAACTGTAGCATAAGAAAGAAAATCATCCCATCAAGAGAGTAGCTGAAGCTCCTCTCCAGGGAAGCTGCACATTACTGATGAATAATTCTTCCACCAAAATTGATTTTTCTCCAGAAATTAAGAGAAAAACATTTGGAATAGAACAAGAGTTCTATAGAAACAACCTTGCTTATCCCCAGAATTATGTGGTATGATTTAGTATCCATATTCAACTGAACTATAAGGTGTTTAACAGACTCCTGTTTAAAAGATAAAATTTGGTGTTTGTTTAGAAAACTAGTCAGTCTACAACAATTTTTTTTAAATAAAAATATTTAACCAAAATAACTAATAAGTTTTACATTACCTGAAATGACATTAGCTTGATAAAATATAGGTTACTCCATACCACATCTCAGAATAATGTGTTTAGTACTTAAACAGAAAGCAGGGTAGGGTCATAAATTATAAAAATATACGTATATTAATTTATCTTTCAGTTTAATCAGTCATTGTATTTATATTATCTAAATCATCTCACTGCATTTACCTTGATATTATGTATGGATGTGAAATGTATAATCAGTGGTATCTATTGTGCACTGATTTTTTTTCTAAAAGCCTTTTAAATGTTATTAGGAATGAAATAATTTGTTTATTGGCCAGCTTGTTTTAATATACATTGATATTTTTTAATGTAAATCTGTTTTTACTACATACTGTTTTATTATGTATGTCATTTATGTACATAGCTGCTTCAATAAATCAGTTGGTAAAGTAACTTGACTTTAGTAAATAAATGTAAGCAAGCTTATTTTAGAGATCATATTCAACAATAAAGGTACAGTAAAACCTCCCTAAAATAGAATCTTGACAGTACAGAGTAAGAAAGTTTCATTAAAACTCAAGCTAATTTATACTAAGGATTTGTGGAATAAATTATACGAATATAAAATGAAGTTAGATAATAATATATGTTTGGAATATTCCAAAAACTTATTAACTGTGTATAGATTACATTATTTGTTAGTTTTTAAAAACTGAAACAGGTTATTTTTAAGAATACGTATTAAATTGTTTACTGTATAAATTTTGACTTACCAAAGTGATAGTGAGGACTGTTTCAATACACAGATATTTCACAAATGTAAAACACTTATTTCTATCTTCAAATATATTATATTTTCCTTGAAAGTTACACAAAAAAAATAAGAAATACACCATCCTAAAACATAACATGAACTAACACTGATTCTGAAATAAAATAATTTTATAAATTTTTTAAAAATATAAAGTACTGTATTTAAACTAAATGGTTATCAAACAACTAAAAAGAAAAACCAGAACAATGATAAATGTTCACAACAAAATAGAAACTATTACTGCTTCCATTTACAGTGTTCATGGCACTGAATAAAATTATTCTCAATTAAGTAGAAATTCGAAGAAATAATTGGTTATCATTATCAAGAAGCGTTAAACAGAAGTAACTAAATTTTTTTATAAATGTCATAATAGTTTCAGTCACAAGATCATAGTAAAAAAAAAATTGATTGTTTACATAAGCTGTCGCTTGCTACCGTACTTTATTAATGATCATCGGCTTATTGGCCAGAAGTTGGATCCATAAATATATCAGTTTATCTTGTACTAAACAACAATTAGTCATCTATTACATTTATTATGTTACAAATTATGGCATGTGTTCAATCTATTTTTTAATCACTTTATTTTGTTACGGACTATTCCATTCTTTTATTTTCTTTCCTCTTTATAGAATAAACTTAATATGTGAAATTAAAAGTAAATTCCATGTTTCTTAATTTTTGTATTAACAGAGTTTTCTGCCTTTAAGAGATTAATTTCTATTAAAATAAATTGGAACTTGGGAAACTGTATGTTTTAAGGAGATTCCATTTTGTGGAGATTTTGCTGTACTTATACAAGGGCATGACAGATCTCATGTTTTATAAAAACAGGTTTTTTTGACACTTGAATATTTCATTGCACATGTATTAAAATGCCATATTCTTTTGCAATTATGTATTTATATAATGATAATGTAATTTTTATTTTGCAGTCATTGGCTACTAATTTGGAAAAAGATTTTATTGGAAGTTGTTATAATTATTTCCAGTTTAAGAATTTCAATAAAAAAATAATATTTCATACCTCCTCATGTCACATTAAAAAATACTGTTTCAACAAATGTGTTTGTGTAATCTACTAAGATTTAGTGCAGTATGGGATTTTTCCATAATTAGGTTTTTGTTAATTTTTAATAATAATCTTTCTTATTTTACTATTTGTAGTAGATTATTCTGTATTTGAATACAATCATTTATTATCTATAATGAGAAACTTCTTATTTCTAATTAAAAAAGGTATAGAATTACAAAAAAAAATCCTAACAATATTTATATAAAAGTAGTTTGTTAATTTTAATCAGATTCCAAAATTTTTTTTTACTTTTAATTATGTAATGTAGTTTTAAGATTGTTTTTAGTATTGTATACATTTTAAAGTTTTGTTGTTTTTTTAGCATTAATATTCATTTTACTTCCAAAATATGTTACTTCAAGGATGCTGTAATGTAATAATTCTAGGTTACTAATTTTTGTTTGTTACATAGAAGAAAAATTAATATTTTATTTTATTGTTATATTTAAAAAAGGTTTGCTTTCCACCTTGTAGTTCTTTTCGTAATATATGGTAGATATTTGAGTATAGTTGCTATTAAAGGAGATCTTTTTTTTATGTCCTTTAACAATTAAATAGTAATTTTAAATAAAAATACAGATAACTTAATTTTAATAATTTATTAGTGTTTGAGGACAGTATTAATCTATAATGCTTTATAACAGGGGTCCAAAAAAATGTACTCGCTATTTGCTAGTCCATATCTTGTGACAAATTTGACTTGACGTGAAAAAAAAGATTTTTGGCACTTAGTGAAGGTTATGGTATGTGTTCGAAATGGCCCTTCTAAACAATGCCCATGGTGCCAAAGTGCACACTGAACTACGGCTTTTAGTGTATCTAGGGGTTACGGCAGCACATGACTATGATTTTTTCACATAGCTCATTGATTGTTGCTGGTTTTTCTCGATACACATCATTCTTGATTCCCCTAGAGGTAGAATTCCAAAGAAGTCAAATCAGGAGACCAAGGTGGTTACTCAACAGCACCTCTTCGACCCACCCACTGTCCGGGTAGAGTTTTATCAAGGTACAACCTGACATCTCAATGGTAGTAAGGCGGGACTCCGTCTTTTTGCATATAAAAAAGTTCATCACCATACAGGTTTTGGATGGCAGGCAAAATCCTTGTCTGAAGTATATCAAGATACTATCACCAGTTATGGTACCCTCGAAGAAGAAGGGAACAGTCAAAGCACGCACTGATAGACCACACC
This sequence comes from Lycorma delicatula, assembly GCF_047948215.1. NCBI lineage: Eukaryota > Metazoa > Arthropoda > Insecta > Hemiptera > Fulgoridae > Lycorma > Lycorma delicatula. Next base: position 823,843 of record NC_134462.1, read on the forward strand.
ACACTAGAGCCTACTAGACACTATTGTGGCAATTCACAGTACCGTTAAGTTTGAATTTCACCTTGTCAGTCCACACAAACTTCCCTACAAATTTCTCATCCTCAACAACAGTGTGCTGAAACCATTCACAGTATTCGGTCCTTTGATCTGGTTCATCCTTATTCATCGCATGTAGCAGTCTTGGAATGTTTCACTTTGCACTCTTCAGAATGCATCTGACACTTGACCGGCTCACCTCACCTTGGTTCACTGATTTTTGCAGTGATCTTTCCTTGTGCACATCTTTAACAGTTCCGTTGGCTTTGAATTTATCATGAATGCAGGCAATTGTTCGATGGGTTGGTGGCGGTGTTCCAAACTCCCATGCCACTGCTGTTGTACCTCATGAATGTTCTTGTACTTCCCGTACCACTTCAGTACAGCCTTGCGTTCAACAAACGATAAATGAACCTCAGCGATTACTGCTACTTGACTGTCTTCTGCTGCACTGGCTAATATGACTGGCTCATTCCATGACCAACCACCTGTGCATGCACAGCATAAGTTGCCAGTTCCGCCTACCATGATAAATTTAATGCCTTACACTACACACATTAGAGAGTTTAAGTCTTTTTTTTAGATATTATTTAATTACAAATAATGAGTACTTTTTTTTACCCCTCTGTATTTACTTGCTTCTTTTAGAAAATAATTTGAAAAGATTACATTGGGCTTCAATTAGTTTTCATTCTCTTGAAATATAATTACTATTTACTAAGTAGACTGTTTAATTTTATATAAATCATTAATTAGCAAACTAATACTGTTAAAAACATTTTCGTATCAAAACAATGTATCTTATAGTCTACAGTAAAGTATGCTGCCATCATTGATGCATTTATTTTAATAATTAGCTTCAGTGCTCTTTTCATTCTCATTCCCACCATTCAATTCAACCACTCTTTCATTACATCAATCATTAATAATTTGTCTCCCAAAAATGTCAATGATTTGAAAAAAACAGGAGTTGCTCAGAGGTTCATCCAAATACAATAATTGACTGATTTGATTTTGGATAGCACAGTGCAACTTCTGAACTGTTTCACAATAGGCTTGTAATTGTTGTTCCTTATAATAAAAGTTAATCGACTGAAGATTGCAAATTCTTTCTTTTTTTTGAATGAGGGTGATAACCCTCCACAGCATTTTGTTTATAGAGTACTATACAAACAGCTTGTTTCATCTCTGATAACTACCCAATACAGAAATTCATTACTTTCTGCATAGCAAATGAGGACTTCAGATAACGTAACAGTATATAATCCATAGAATTTTTGTTGAATAATTTTATCAAGAATTACTCTTTGGAAACGTATAGTAAAATCAATTTTCCATTCTGCAAAATGGTGACAGAAAAATTTATTATCTATGTTCATTTTCAAGCTACAATTACAATCAAGGTTTCTTGAAAATCATTTCCATTCACTCTACTGCCCCAGAATATTTTAAAACCTTTTTTACATATTTCTTTTGATAATTAGGTTAAAATCATACACAATAACCAATTGCACTTGAATTTTAGCCAGTCCAAAACAATTGCTACTTAGATTTCACAATCAGCAGAAATGTCAACTTTCTTATTAATTTTAAGACAATAACTCATATATAAACAGCTATACAATGGCATAGCGAAAAAATCAACAAACCAGTGAACCTGTTCCACAGGTTTGCTTACCTCTATCAGCAAAAATGCTGAATGGTTTTCTTTTAAGATTGCCCTCACAGTTGATAGATATATTGAAGCGATTAATTTATTATGTGTAAATTGTGTTAAATATCACTTACTTCTTGCCAGAATGAGTAGGTATAAAGATGGAGTTACATTTCAAATAAATTAATTTTGTTTACACATCTGTTTTAAAACCCTTGATATTCTTTTTTGTTATCTTTTTTTTTATTATAAACAATTTTAGTATTTTCTATATATGTTGTACACTGAAGAAAAATCTAAAAACATCATTTTAAGTTAAAAGGTGTGCGATTGTAGATTTGCTGGCCAAGACAGAATAATGTTTATGAAATCAATATTCTTCTAACAAGAATAAGATTTTTTGTTAAAAAATATTTTTCAGTTTTAAAAGAAATTTAAATTCCAAGGTCATTAAATGACTTTTAATGCAAGATATAACAATCTCCCCCCCCCCCCACCCACCAAAAAAGCAAGATATAACGACCCCAAATGATGATTAAAATAATTATAAATATTAGTCAAAGCCTTGAAAGTTCTGGATAGGTGTATTGGGGGTGAAAGAATACATGCTCAGACAGACCTTTTTTCTTCTGAAGATTTCATGTTGATTTATTAAACAGTTAAGTAAATAAGGTTAGCATTACTCAGTTCATACGTTATTTATGTATTATATAGATAATCTCAGATATGGTAGATCTGCTACTTTATGAATGACAAAAAGGAACTGCTTCAACATTTGACTTCAAAGATCAAGAATTTGTAAAACCTTGGATCAGAGCAGGATTACTAAAGAAATTGTTATCATTTATATTAACATAAGAATATTAATTAAATTAATGAGTAATGATGCTGATAAAAATACAATACAATAAAAAATAACTTTTAAAACATTAATTTAAGTTCACATTAAAAGTAGATGCAGAAAATTCAGGTTTATCTAATTAGTAACTATTATTTTTTAATAGCTCATTTTATGAATAGTTTTTTTAAAAGTAAAATCATAAGTTAATATAAATTCTTAGATAATTTAAAAAAATATAGATTGAAGAATTGTAAGATCCTTATTCGTATGCCATATTATTTTTTTTTTTGTAGTTGTTTAAATATTCGTAGAAATTAATGACTTAATTAATGAAATTGTATTATTAAAAGAAAAAAAAATGTATTTTATTAATTTTTTGTTAATCTAATTATATGTATTTTTTGTTACTAGAATTGTTTTCTATCCTTCTTTCTGTTTATCCAGTTCTATGAATGAATCATTTTTATTACAATTATTAATTAAATGTTATTTATTTTTATATTCATTAAGACAGGCAGTTAACGTGTAATTTCCATGTTATATTATTAAGAAAATAATATAAATAATTTCTTAAATATTATTCAGTGACTTTTTGTACGGCTTCAGAAAACGTATATTCTAATAAATTATATTATTATGGATTATTATTTAAAACATATGTATTACAAAACTTAATTCAATAAACAGGCCTAATTTATTTATACCAACGTATTGCTGATTTTGACTTCTCTGATAATAATAATTAGTAATAATAATTATAAATTAAATAATATTGTACTTTATATTATCTTTGAGATAGTATTATTTTAATTACTGAGCATGAATAATTTTATTTTGATTTTGATGATATTAACATAGATAAAATAAGTTTGTCAGTATAACTTTTATTGCTTTATAATACTTTCAGTAATTGTAGATATGAGGGCAAGAATAATATTTTTTAAAAAACCAAAGTATTTTAATAATTATATGTATACATATACATATGTATCCTAAAATTTATGTAATATATGTTAGTTGAATTACTTTTTTTTTAATTTATAAATTAATAATATTGTGCATTGCATGGTATATTTTAACGTGTACATAAAATTAATTGTATAATGTATTATTATGATAGTGTAGGTAATTTATCATTACTACTATTATTAGGTAATTAGGATAATAAAATATAATTTTTATAGTTTAATAAGTATAATTTAATTGTAAAATTAATATATGTATTAATATATGTAGTTATTGTTAATAATTGATGTAATATTAATAGTAACCTTTGTTAAATTTAAAGTGCCTTTATCATTTTATTTTATATTATTTGTTAAAGTTATAAAAAAAAAGTATTATAATAACAGGGAATTGTTTTTTATTTAATTTTTAAAAAGCATCATTAGCAGAATCATTTCTCTTTAAAATTACAAGATTTTCTCTCTTTTTTAAATATAAATAAAAAACACTACTTATACTAACACTTATGACATTTGTAATTTAAATATTTTACACTTGCATATACTTAAATGTTTTTTATTATTTTAAAAATAATTCATGCAGGCTATCTATTTATAATTACATTAGTACAACATTATGGTTTTAGACTCCCTACAACCAAGAGAGGTTTACAGCAAATTCTTTACCAATTTTTTTTTTTTCTTATAAAACATTTAATTTTTTAAAGATGTTCAGTTATTTATTTATTTTATTTTATTTTTTTATTATAAACCATTAAATTGTTGAATCATATCAGAGATATTTTGGGAATAAAAATATATCTTTTATTCATTTTTTAATGATTGAAATATTTTCAGTTGCTCTTACAATCATCTCTTTACAAATATATATGTTAGTATTAAATGAACAGTTAAGAATCAAATCCAAAATTTATTCATTTACACCTTAAATTTGTTTGCTACTTAAAAAAAATTAATTAAATTTAAAAAAAAAACAGCAATAACATCAGATGAAACCAAGGATGGTCTCAAGGGAACTGAAAATATTTTTAAGTTATTAAGAACATGTTTATAATATTTGGTTTGGTTTTTAATATCAGAAGTTTACAGTTTCAAAACAATTTTCATCATTAAGATTGACAAAAAAGTTTAACAAAACTTAAATGTAGTAATTTTTTCAATTGTTCATAAGGTTATTAAGAAAAGAAAAAATTTTAAAAATGAATTTACATCTAATTTGATGTAAATACACGCATGAACTTGCAAGATTATTTGTTTATAAATGTTACACACATATACACAATTTTATTATATTTTTACCTACTAAAAGGTGGATATTTATAGATTTCTTCCAGCAATTTTACTTAAGAGTATTATTCATTCCCAATGTAAGATTTGGTTAAGCCTGTTTACATAATTAATGGACAGCTCTATACATATTCTATAAATCATCCTAATAAAAATACTAGAATTCTAATATTCTGAATTAATTGAAACGTGATAATTGATTCAATAATATAGACTGAAGAATATGTTCTGTTATTGATGCGATCTTAATCAAGTTGATAAAGCACATGATAACAAATAAAATAAACTTTTTTAATTTAAAACTAATATATGTGATAAACAAAATTACAGTAGGCTTCCATTTAACTGACCAATAATGACCAAGCCACATTAATTTATTGTAAAAGTCGATAATGAGCAAATTGTATGTTTAATTAATATTACGAAATTAAACAAAAACACATTAAAACCAAACTAAATTTTAATATTGTAAATGTAAGTATTTCAAAATTTGGTATAATGAAATTCTATCCTAGAAAATAATTATTGTAAATGATAAAACATCAACTGATCACTTAAAATAGTTAAAGAAATAATAAAACTGCTATTATTAACACTGCATAAATATTATAAATGTGCTGAGTTTGCTTTTATAAATAAAATTTTACATTGGTCCAACTTTTGAAAATAAAATATTGAACTCATTTTTAAATTTCTGTTTAAGTTTTGTTGATTTTTCCCATGAAATCTACTTTACTTTGTAATTACCAATAAATCTTTTCTTACTGAAATTATAGAATTTTTAGCTTATTTTGTTTATGATATTCTCTTTTACGTAACTGAAAGGTAAATCACATTAGTGAAGTTGATTCATTCCTTAACTGTTCATTCCTGAGATGTTGCCCGTCATTAATTGAACTTTAATAACCAAAGCCCATCATGACCATTTGAAAGAACTATTTATCAATGTAATGACACCACTAATTAAATCCTTTTTGATTTATAATTTTATTTATTTTTGCTGGGACGAAGCTTTGGAAAGTTCTGTTATAAATGTTCAACAAATATAAATGAATGAATGAAATTTAAATGCATGTATGCATTTAAAATTTTGAAGACGTTTTGCGAAGGATTGATAAGGTGCCATGTTTACAAAGCTTATTAAAGAAACGGCAAGAGACATGAATAGGATATATATTCTATGGCATAAAAATTTGTTGATAAACCAATCCTAGGACTGGTTTGTATCTTTCTAACTGGGATATATCTTTCTAGCAATTTTTCTTTCTAACTTGTCCAATCTTTCAGCTAACCCTGTTCGTTTATAGTTAAGTGTTAATGATCCATATAAAGCTTCTGGAAGGATCACAGTTTGGTAATGTCTTTTTCTAACAATCCAAGATAATGATTTCTTATCAATAGTAGGTTTCCAAAGTTAGATGGAAGATTAAATTCATGTTTTTAATTCTTGTGTTAATTGCTTGTTCTTCATTTAGATTATCAGAGATCCATTCCCCTAGTTATTTAAAGTATTGGACTTTTGAAATTTTGTGAGAAATTTAGTATTCACATAAGATATTTGTAATCCAGTTTTTTGAGCTTGTAGTTCTAATTTTGTTAACTGTTCTTATGCTTCCTCTATTGATTCTGTAAGGAGAGCAATATCATCAGCAAATGTTAAGTAGTCTATTATGATTTTATATTTGGGATCCAATCTTATCCCTTTAGCTTTTACTTCATTTCACCATTCTCTAATTACTTTTTCCAATGCACAGTTAAATAGTAATGGTGAAAGTCCGTCTCCTTGTCTTACTCCTTATTCTATTTCAACGGCTTCTGAGATCTCCCATGAATTTAGTTCTTGATTTTGTATTAGGGTGTCTTTGATAATATTTCTAATTTTGTTATAGTAATTTTCTTCTATATACGTAATACATTTTTTTTTTTTCTGTAACTTCAAAACTTTAGGTTGTATGTATTTATATCCATTCATGTCTTTATGTATGTTACTCCATATGATTCTGAAAAAAGGTAGATTTATTTGCTAGATTGTACAATCATCTTATATAAAATGATGTGCAGTTATTTAATTGATAGATTTATGAGAACAGGAGGCTTATCTGTACCCAACAGGTACTTCCACTACTAATTCGGTTTTTTTTTCAACCCTTGGGTTGGAAACGGTTCTTGGAGAGCCGCTACTACTATTGTGCTAATATGATAACATCCTACTGAGGTAATTAACTCCCCAATGGCACTTGCTGAAAGAAGGAAAGAAATATAAAGGATGGTGAAAATCAATCCATTGAAGGACTGCCTTTGATAAGGATTAGTGAGAAGTTATTTTCATGAGGGTCTAAGGAAAACTGTTTAAAAAAATGTTCACATTATATATATGTTATGTAAATTTTATTATGCATAATTACTGGTGAATTTGATTAATCGCCTCCAATGTTACATTAATATACATATGATTTGTCACACACAGAATCACAAAATTAACCAAATATAACTTACACTCGCCAATTCAACAGTAATGTTTTGATTATTTAAAAAATAAATTCAGTAATTACTGCTTGTTGTTGTTATTTTAATATGGGTTATATTTAAAACAACCTGTATATTTAATTAATTGCTATATATTGATTAGCATTAATATAATGCTAATAAACTGCTTGTTAATTCAAAGATACTCGCTGCAAACTGGTTGATTGATTTTTTTCTGCATTATAGTATTGACTTCTTTACATGTTTCTTAGACATTCAAATTTTATTCAAAAAATATAAAAAGACAATATAGTTTATTAAAAACAATTTGATAATATTACATAAACACTGTTGAGATGACTTGATGTTTTTGAAAAAAAAAATTATATCAAACTTATTAGTTATTTCCAGTAGATAACAATTTTTGTGATATTCTGATTCATTATTTTTAAATTCTATTATTAATGTTTTAAAATAAGATTATTTTACTGAAGAATTTGATATAACTTTTTTAAACGTATTATGAATTTTGTTGTTAAAAAACTAAATAACTAAAAAAACCAGTGTCTGAACAAAAAAATTCTGTTGCATTAGTGTATTTAGTTTGTATTTATGATTAATATAACATTTTAAAAAACCTTTTTAAACATGTAAAAGGCTTTGAAAAATTTTATTAAAATAAATTATAGATTCTTTCAAATGCTTGATTTTGTGAAATGTGTTTAACAGTGAAAATGCAGACTTAGATATTGTAAAAAAATATAATTGTTTAAAAAAATTACAAGCTATATACATAGTAACATACATTGCGTTAACTGTCCTAATTAAGAAATTTTTTTGAGGACTTTTATATCATATATACTGTGACATTACATACACATAGAAAGAAATTGTTATTTTTTAAATAGAATAAATACATAATCAGGAGTGCCATGTTGGCTATTCAAAAGTCATGGGGTTGTACATAAATAAAAAAGAGACATTGAAGAAGGTTGCTGTGAAGTAAAATTGTTTTGAACTTTTTTATAAGTCATGTAGTAGATGGATATAATTATTAGCCACTAACTAATAAATGCTAGTAGCACACAGAAACCACATTCAGTGTTGAGTAACTATGGTGGTCTGCAGAAACCACTGGTTTCAACTGTTGTTATACTTCCCGAGTTATTGCAAACTACTAGTATATAAATAAATAAATTTAGAATGTTATTCAGGATCCAAAAAAATATTTTTCCTTTTGTAAGGCATGCTGATTTTCAGAAAAGTTAAAAAAACAAACTTCAAAGTATATATGAAGATTATAGATCATAATATGGTATTAATACTAGTGAGGATAAAAATTCTTTTGACTGTTATAATAAATTTGATATACTGATGTAATATTGCGGGTCTTTATATATGTCTTACGCAGCTTTCTTGATTGCAGCTTATTCCATCCACAAATTACCAAGCCAAGAGTATTGTTAATTAAAATCCAATAACAGAATTGTAACTAGGGACAGTATCAAGGTTCTATAGTCACATAATGCCTAAAAACTAAGATTCAGTACACAGATTTTCTATTTACATATGTACAATGTTATCAGTGTTACTTTTTTGTTATTTTATATTTCTTAAAAATATATCACCTAAAATTATTTTATACTATCCAGTAAATTAAAATCCTGTTTATTTCTGGCTGTGGTCATTGTTGATTAATGAGAGGATAGTGAGCTGTATTGTGTGTTATGGGTTTTATGTGCCTCGAGGAGAATAAGAAATTTATCAAAACATTTTTTCTCTTGTATATTTCTCTCATGTTACTTAGACATAGTGTATCAGAAATTTGTAACATAAAAATTAATCAGGACTTTAGGCAAGACAGTAGAGTATGTATTCCAAGTGATTACCAAAATTATTTAGCCTAATTAGGTAATGTTTGGTAATTCAGATATTTTATTCAGTTATAAGAAAATTTATTTTAATTTTTTTTAAAAATGAGTAAGAAACCAGTGAAATTATCAACAAAAAAAAGTTAAATTAAGTAAAAGCATAAATCATTGTACTTTTATCTATCATTCCAATAAATATAGGTTTGTGTCTTCTTATATCTAAAGTAGTAAGCAGTAACAGATTCAACTTTGGGAAAAATATTTTATCTGATTTTTCATTGTCCTTGACTGATAATTAATATGTGTGTGTACAGTATAATCACTATATATTACCATTATTGCACTTTCTAAAAATTCTCATTAGATCACTGAAAAATTTTAAATAAAAAAAAAAGATCAAAGTACCCTACTCTGCTGCCTACCATGTACATTAGGGCAGTGTTTATGATTGAAGTTGTAATATATTTATTCTATTAAGAGTTGAAAAGTTAACAAATTCGTATTATTTCAGAGTAGGCCATTCTGTATCATAGATACAAAACCGTGATTGTAATAATGCTGATAATTTTGTGTATACATTATAACATTAAGTAATTTTCTTTTAAGATGACAACAGTATATACAAAACAAACAGTTATTTGCACCTAGATCTGGTTACCAGTGCTTGTCAAATGACTATATCTAATGATATAGTAATTTTATATGTATTGACGTCCCAATAATTTTTACAAAATTCCTTCTTGAAATCATAACATGTTTGCCACTGCCCAGTTCTGTCATCAACTGTTTCATATTATAGTTCCATTAAAATAGTCTCCTTAAATTTTATAAATGTGACAGCAAATTAACATTTTAGTTGCGTATTCTTCATTAAAATATCAAGTAATACAACAGTTACTTGATGTTCTGTTTGTTCACTCTATATTAAACTTGAAATAAACTTATTTACTTTTTTCTGGGAAATTATTTTAGCTGTTAACCTCAAAATATTAACCGCTTTTATGATAATGTGAGAAATATATTTTTTATGATACAAAATATTAAATACATTGTTCATTATTTGTAGCATTATGAATTTATTCAGAAAAGAATTTTATTTACCAATTTCATAATTAAAAAATTTGGTAATATCTATTATTTGAAAGCATATTAATGTCATTGGTTTTTTACAAATTTTTTTGCAATTCTGATAGTGATTTAATGCATTACTTTAAGATTATAACAGTAGAAATTGTTTTCAACCAGATTGAAGGGAGTAATTCATTTCTCTTGTTGTTGCTTGTGTATGTTTTGACTTACTGAGACTTATATCAAGTATTTATTTATTCGCTACAGGTGATGCCCAATTCAGAATTTTTATCATCATATAATGAAATTTTTAAAAATGCTACCATACCTAACTAGGTATTGAATCTAAGACCAGAAAAAAGTCAGCATTTTGTACATTATATAAATTAACTGACCACATTAATGGACATTTTCTTCTTAAAAAAAAAAATCTTGTACAGATTTTTACATACCCAGAGACTGCTGCTATTCAACCCCATTTAAATACTCTTTCTTCTCCATGTTTAAAATCAGCTTAATTACTTGTTGCTCCAGATACCAGTTCTAGTCTGCTACCAGAAAGAAAAGCTGGTCAAGATTAAAAAATATATGTATACATATACAAAGATTGTTTGGTGCAAACAAATACAAAAAAAATAAAATTAAATGCATCTCCCATATTATTTTCCTAATGAAAAGAAAAAAGAAAACTTTCAAAATTAAGTTACTTTAGGCTGTATTTTTTTTATTGAAATTTTTTATAAAATGTATCCCGAGCCTACAAATTAAACAACTTTTCGCCAAAAGTGGAGTGGGTTTAATTCTTTGTTATATTACTTTCTTCTTTCTTTTTTTTGTAAAATGCATCCAAAGTGAATAAATACCAAAAATGTATTTTTCCACAAAGGTACATGCTACTGATAACTATTTCAGATGAATACATAACATAGCAAATGAATTGCAGTCAAAGTTAAGATCTTGGTAACAGAGATAAAATAAACTTGTTTCAGCAAGTTTTGTTTAAAATAAGTTTTGCCTTTCTATATAATTCTTTACTAACAAAAAATCCTGATCAATTTATAATGAAATTATAGAAATAACCATTTGTATTGAAAATTTGTCTTGTAAAAATGTTTAGTGAATCTAATGTAGAAAAAATTCAAATGATAGCTCACATCCATCATGCTTGTTATTATATAATGGATTATTGGAAAATTAATGAATTGATTACCCAGTAACACTTTTTTCTTTCTTTTGCAAGTTCTGTACAGCTTAGTGATTCTGTTTTTCACTTTCAATTTATTTTTCCTTCTAAACTTCTTTTTATGTTTGTCTCCACACCATCCATCTTTGTAAACAGTTGTATGATTTAAACCTTCAGTCTTCAATATCTTTTACTATAATTCCTATACACCAATCCTTCTCCTAATCTGTTTGTTACAAACTCAAATCTGGAGACAGATAACTTACCCAAAGAAATCTATTTATTTACCTAATTAAGGTCCTCTTATTAAATTTAAATATAAAATAATAATAAATAAAAAATGTATTTTATTTGACGGGTTACATCAGCAAAATATCTTAAATATTACTGTTGTCCATATGAATTTTTCATCACTTTTTTGGAAATTGCCTCTCCCACCAATAAATTAAAAATAAAATTTCAAATGTATAACAGCTGTGTTTAAAGAATACTATTTAATTATTTTTTATTATGATAATTTTTCCATTTTTATTTCTAAACAGGATTACAGATATACTTATTTCTTATACACTTCTTTACCATTGTTCTATTCTATATAATTTAATAGTTACAGTTTAAAAATACTTAATCAACAATCTGCCTTTATATAATGAAAGTTTAAATATTATATATATTTATTTAATCCTTATAATAAAAAATATTACACTTCAGTTTTTCTTTCTCGTAATCATGATTATTTGTTTATATATATTTCTCAAAACTAAGTTGTTTGATTTTTGTACATGTAAATTTCAATATTTAGTGTTATTTTACTATATAATTTTGTTATAGAACAATATTGTAATTAGAATAATATTAATAACAACCATTGTTTAATATGAGAAATAAATGCATTTGTAAATTACATTGATATTAGAGACATATAATGACAAAAAAACCAAAAAAAAAAAAAAAAACAAAAGAAGCAGATGTTACTAACATATAAGGTTACTTACTCTATTAATAATTTATTTTAACATTTATTAATTACCTGTGTTAACTACTTATTCAAGATATAATATATGTCATCATTTGTTTATGTATGTGCCATGTGCTGTTTGAAGTGGATGTTTTTTTTTAAATTATTAATATTTCTATGTGGATAATTACTTGGATGAATGTATGTAGTAAAACTTCATTAATTTATGGGTGTTTCTAGTTTTGTTTTAACAAATACATGTCCTAACATTTTTAATAAGAAGCTACTAAATCTTATGTCATTTCTGGATTGCTTACATATGGATTCCCGAGACCAAAATTGCTTTTCTTCTTTGAAGTTTATAAGAATTTTCCAATTTCAGATTTATATTCTTGGAATTATTATAAATGAATATACCCTGATTTCTTGTTTTTCATTATTTTTTTATAGGTCTAAGATTAGTGCCATGAAGTATCATCATAGCTTTTATCACTTAGACACTGCTATACATACTGTGCTATAAAATTTACTTTAAAATTAATACTAAAAAGCTAATGTCATTACACACATTGTACTTTTAGAAAAAAATTATGTATCTGAAAAATTCATCTTTTTGTTGAAGCTTTTTATAAAATATTTAATTAGTCTTTTCAGTACTGTACAAACATGATCTTCCTCATTACATTTAATAACAATAACATTGGTATTTATGTAAAGAAAAAATGTACATAATGTAATATTAGAAAATAGTTAGTGTTTTATTTTCATGTTTTGAGTCATTGAAGCTATATTGTGATGCATTTTATTCAATGCATTCAGCTAATAACACAACTGTGACATAAAACAACAGGGAAGGTACAAATTACATACTATAACAACAGTGTATATGCCACATAGAAATTAACTTGTGTGACACCATATAAAGAAACAATTTTATGAGTAGATGATTTATTAATTTTTATAATTTAGAAGTCTCTAGTTATTTTGAGCGACTTTCTCAATTCAGAGTATTTATTTTGCAAACCATTGTAAATTAGTAAGCATATTTATAACTTGAAATAGTTCTGGATCAGAAAGGCAGGATTTGTTATCAGAATCTGGGCTAGGGGACATCGCCAATAAAAAAAAAAACAAAAAAAAACAGTTAGCATAAAAATATGATCAGTCTAGTTGGACCTCAAGCTGTCAACCTCCTGGGACAAGCACAGGAAGACAAGTGCTAATCCTTTGTATTCTTTATACTGCATAGTTACTGATGAATAACAATGAAGATTATTAAAAATTATTAATCTTTATGATTTTTTTCATATTTTTTTTTTTAATATGGGGTAGGATCATTCCTAGCTAAATATTCAGAGATAACTGTTTAGCTATGTGATGTTCCTGTACTTCTTTAATTAATTAATTCAATAGAGTCTAAACTTCTTTATGAAAGCTCACAGTATTGAACCTGAATCTTGTCATATTTAAATTTATCTGCTGAGCATAAGTTATGGGTAAAGAAAGTCAAAGCATTTCGGTCAAAAACTCCACGTTACTGTCTTATTTTATAAAGATCATTCTTGCATTAATCCCAATAACGTCTTGAAAACAGAAAATTTTTAAACAAGTTGAAAAGAAAATGGTAATTATTAAAGGAATGATTTAATGACCAGGGCTTACAGAATACCAGTGATTTTAGTTAACTCTGGTGTGGCTATTTGCAGCCTGTTGATTATCTTCAGTGATATTGAGTCCTAAAATCTCATGTTACCAATTAAAATGAAACAGATAATCTAATTATCCACATCCACACTCCCTTTTATTTATTTATATGGAAATCATTTACTACAAACAGATTCATAATATCCAAAATCCCTATTTTCCCTAGATAATTCATGTTTTGATGGATCATTCTGAAAGAAGATAAATTAATTTAATTATTTCAATGTATCCAGACACCAAATATTTTATTACTTTTTTCAAAAGTTTTACCTACAAATTTTTGTTATGATAAATTGCACAGCGATGTATTATAGAATGGAATAATTTATTATAACTTGCATTATTTGTTATATTTAATTAAGTGATATATTATTTTGAAGATTAAAATTAAAAAGAAAGAAAGGAGACATTGATAAGCATGTAGATATGAGATATATATATCTGATTCTCATAGAATTGTACGGATTAACCAAGGGGGCTGCTCTCTTGGTATTATAATGGACTAATAGTCTCACATTTATTCCCCTTAATTACAGGTACAAAGTAGAGTGTTTGAAATTCATATGTATTATAATTTGAAGTAGGGTTTTAACTCATTCGGTCAGAATTAGTGAGGTTTTAAAAATTATGTATGCGAGTATGTATATTAATATGTATATGTATATCAGCAATTAAAACTAAACTTGTATTTCTAGAGACCCCTATATGTTAGTTATAAGTAAATATTTACTGTTCTAATTAAATAATTATATGTATTTGCAAAATTAATTGAAAAAAATATTGATTTACAATTAATTTCATTTTGTACAGTAACGTATAATTTTATTTTATAAATTTTAATTGTTAATTAAAAAACTTATTTTTATATTATGCCCTCATATCTAAATTATTTAGGGTATTATTTCTGTTATTATTATCATTACTATCAATTAGAAAAGACTGACATAGTTCTAATGAATGAACTAAATAAGGAATGCCCTAAATTACTTTTTTGTTTGAGGGAGTTTCCATGAGTATGTATGAAATAATAATTTTCTTTGATCCGTTTTTCTTTATTTACTAACAAATCAGTTCAGTATGTATAATGTATATTTTTTTATGCATAATTATTATAAAATAATGGCTTCAGTCAAAATGAATTTTATAGGCTATAGTGCATAATAATGGCATTAATAATAATATTATAATAACAATGATGATAATGATAATAATTGTCCATTTATTGTAAAATCTTATGTATTTTGTATCTATCATTAGAAATATGTAATAATAATAATGTTATTTATATTTTATATTCATATGATAGTGTAATGTAACGTATTGCTACACCTTTCAAAGGGTTTTTTACACAGTGTTAAACTTCATACAAACTGTTAATAAATTCATTATAGATTTTTTTATATGATTTCATTTTATTATTTTTAAATATTAAACAATGCATTTTTAAATTTGATTTGCAGTTAAATTTTTTATGTGTAACAATATTTTTATGGTAAATTAATGTATAACATTTTTTTGTATTGTTTTTTTTTTTAAATTATTTTTCTTGAACTATCTAAATGAAAAAATATATACTTAATATTTATTACTTTTCCCTAATTGTTGTATTATTACTAAATATAATAATTTAATTAAAATAATAATTGTCATATACTAAGCCAATAAATATATTATGTATGATATAATAAATTTGATATTTTCAAACCGTTGCTATAATATAGCTGTGAGCTGCAACTGATTGGCTAGTTTGTTAAGTTTTAACATTGTGTTATGTAACTATCCCTACAACTCCTTCCTTGTAAGAAATAAAAATGCGGTGTCTTATAAATAAATAAAATATATATAATATATGAATGAGTATGTTTAAGCCATCATTATGTACAGAATTATCGACGTTTACGAAACTAAAGCTGATGATGTTTATTATTATGTTATTGTTTTGATTTATCCTTCTGTTAAATTTTTGGTTCTAAATAAAATGAGATGCGTGTGGTTTAATTAATAATTTTGTTTACCTTTACTCCTCACGTGACAGAAAGTCAGAAAATATAGTTAGTGAAATTTTTCCTTGCCCCAATATCTTTTCTTTGTTGAAGATAAGTTACTATAAAACTCATTTTTAAATACAAGATGATGATTTCAGCCATTTACTTTCAATGGGCTACATAAACCATAAAAAGTTAGTTCTCTCATATATTTAGACAAAAAAATATTTACAGACACAGTAGTGACTTAGTGAAACCATGAGTACTCTTCCACATTTCAGGTCTTTTCTTCTCACCTGTGTACAGAGGTTCATAAGCCTTACATAGACTTAAGAGTTTGATGATCAGACACCCAATCAATGTGAACAAGTCCTCAGAAATAAAAAAAAAGGCATTACTTTGAATTTAGATTGCTTTTCGTGCTTTCTTTTTTCTTTGTGAATTGGGACTCTGCTACCTGGATGGACTGTCGCTTTAATTTAATTTCTGATCTGTATTAAAAAATTATCATTTTAAATGTTTTTAAGAATGTCAACACAAATGTCTCCTCAAATTTCACTCTGTTTAGGAGAGAGGAAGCAAAGCATGATCTTCCCACACTGTTTTTTCATTATCTTCAACAATGACAGAAAAGAAATTCAATTTCCATTCTTAAGTTCAGTTGTGAATGTGCAAGTTAATCAGATTTAGAGTTATACTATACGAGTCTCAGTTATGTCGAATTTGTAAAGAGGCACTTGAATATTGAAACGAGCAACTATTTAATAAGTTGGCTGTTCAAAGTGGCAGCTGAGGCCAAATTTCAACCTATAATTAGTTTGAAAAGAATCGTTTCAGTTTCCCAGGAGGTGGAAAAATTCTCTTGTGATCAGTAGGGTTGGAGAAATGTTTTCATGGATTTTGTAGAAAGATAGTAATATTCTATTCAGTTTGGATACTGTCCATGCATTCTGGCTACATCTACACTATAGGTGCTAAAGAAAAAGGCTCCCTTAAATTTGTATTAATCACAAATGCATTCATTTCAATAAATCAAATGTATCAGATAAATGAATGAGGTAGGCTTACATATTTGTAGCACAATAGCTGATTATCATTCTTGATTGTAGTGTAACATGAGTTATATGTCCATATTTAATCAATACCTCTAAAAACTCGATTATAGTTTTGGAAGTGAATAATTCAAAGTATATTGTAAAGTGTGATGGGACATCAGTCTCACTATAAGCCACCTTTATAAATAACATTTTTTAAGAACACAAGTTTGAAGTACTCAAAATTATGTTTTATTTTTGTGATTGACAGTTTCAGTAAGTCAATATTAATGAAATAACTATTTAGGCTGTTGGTCAAAGGTTAGTAGCCTCCTCTTGCTGGTCCGCAGCATTATTATTACAAAGTAATATTATGTATTTAAAAAATCATTGAAAAACCTGTTACTTTTACAACGTCTCGCCCAACCCCCAAGTTTTTCTTTTTCCTTTCTACTACAGGTAAAATGCGTGCTGAAAATCTATTTCCATTCCGTCCAGATGTTTTATTGTACGGATCGGGTGTTTTTTTTTCATTCTGCTCTGAATGAACCGATCACATAAGTCTTCAAGCGAGTAATAACCTTGCAAATTTTCTCAATTAAGGAATAAATTAGGATTTTTTAAAGATTCTCAGAGAAGACTCTAGTTTGAGGTCCGATGACGAATATGTGGGTCATTCTAAACAGAATAAAAAAAAAATTAGCCCAATCCGTCTACTAGAACGACCAGATTCTGTCAATAAGTTCGGCTGCAGTTGCTACAGTTGGTTAGTATTCATATCATTTGATATACTGCAAACTTTCTCATGTATACTATTTAATGTTGTGAGTGTTTCAAGTGATTTAAAATTAATAGTGCCACTTCTGTACCTTAATAGATCAGATTAAAATATCTATCAATCAGATTACACATTGAGTATTTGTTGAAGTTAAATTCTAGATATGCTTAGAATCAGAAAAACAGAAGATCTAAATTTTAGAAAATAAATTTGCAGTTTTATCAGTACTCTAGTTAATTAGTAATTAGTTTTTGAGTTATAGTAATGTGTTGAGATGCTAATCCGGTTCTATGGAGAGAGATTAGGGTTAAGGTTAAGGTTGGAGTTTTGTGGAGAGAGGAATAAACTATAAACTAACCTTAGTAGACTCAGAGTTGGATTCAAGAGTCACCTGTTAATGGTTGTAAGGTGACTGTCATCGTATGACTACTAGCATGAATGGAACATGTAGTATAGTCTCTCTCTGTAGTGACCACATTTCCATTTAAACATAAATTGGCTCAAATGTCCTAAACATAAATTCGGTTAGGTGCCCTACAAGATGGTGTTAAGTATTGCCAAACCTTGGTAATTTATCCCTAAAATCCCCCCACAAAAGGTGTAACCTTAACTCTTACCTTAAACTTAACTTCTTTCCACAGAATGGAGTAGCAACTGAACAGGTCTCCATAACTCACAAAACTTATAGTTAATTGTCTATAGTATTGATGATAGAGTACAAACTTTAATCTTGCATGGGTCACCTGCTGTTAAAACCCGCTTTCTGACATTTAGATCTTGTATTTTTTGACCCTAATTATATCTACTATGGTATATTAAGTATGAACAAATGCATTAATCAACTTTTATATGTAGCATTATTTCAGCACACAACATACGCAGTTGCACTAAATGATGATAAATAAATCAAAAGTGGCAGATAGTGTAGATGTTTACCATGCAGGTTCAAAAGTGTTCAAGTTCTCTGCCAAAGAGCTCACAGCTACTATGCTTTCTTTAAGATATAGAAACACAAGCTCCTTATTTGGTATAGCAAACACATGTACATGCATCACACAGTGTTGTAGATGTAGATTTATTGTTTAAATTTTTTATGTTTTAACCCTAGAAGTTACTGTCTTAAACTCTCCAATGTTTATGTGCTTTTTGAACTATCACTGTAACAGTCTGGCGCTTATACTTTTACATCTTTACATTAATTTGTTTTCTTCTTAGTACACCAAATCAGAGAATTGTTTTAAAAATGAGTTCCATTTAAAGTTCTGTGATAAAAAAATTTAATTTGTATTAGCCTGAATTCCACTTATGGTCACGTACATTTTTTACTTTGCACTTTTATGCTTTTTGCACTGTAAAACTAGTTAATTAAATCTTTTCCAAGTGTACTGTGATAAAATTGAACTTGTGTTGAGATGATACGGGATACTATAAACAGGCATTTCAGTTGATTAGTATTCATCTGATAGTGAGGATTTCTAAATAATACCTTTTTTTATTTTTTTTTTATAAAGAAATTAATAACTACAACCTTTTAGTTAATTTTCACTTTTTGAACAGGGTATGTTTACAGTTTCCTGATTCTCTTTGTGATTCTGTTGAAGTGTCTTTATGGCTTGAAAAACAAATCTGCAGGAAGTTGTATATCTTAGGTGATACTTCATATGGCAGGTAAATTTATTAAAAAAATATTATAATGATGCTGAGTGTTCTAAATATAATACAATACACTTTTTTGCTAAAATATTTTTCAAAATAAAATTTTCCGTAGATGTTTGTAATCTAGTGTTTTAAGTCATTCATAATTGTTAACATTCCCAATAATTTGAACATTGTACATATAAATTCTTAATTAATTGCAGAGTTAGTGATTTATATAAAAAAAAATTGTATGAGTTTTCTATAATTTTATGAATAAATAATAGAACTCAAAATAAGTGTAAAGCCCTTTGTAATTTTTCAAAAATTTACTTCTTGTTTAAAAATGCTGTCTAATAGTCATTCTACTGGGAGTTCTTTAACTCTGTGGCAAAACAGTTTACTTTCTCTTGACTATTAATGATTTTTATTGTTTAGTTGAAATGTGTATCATATCAAGCTAATTTTATGTTAAGCTAAATGTTCATTTCTGTCAAGCAATTTTATATTTCTATTGTGGTAGTCTCGTCACATTTTAATAACTTTGTGTGTACAAAGTAAAATTAGGTACTTGCGTATTAACACCACTGCAGCTACAGCTTTATTTAAAAACAAAGTAGTCAATCGGATTTCAGTGAAAAATGAACAGTCTCTTTATTAATTTTAATAAATGGTTATTTATATTTATTTATTTTATAAATTTTTTGCACTCTAAAAAATTGCCTCATTTATTGGTTGTTCTAATTTTGAAAGATGGTTGGTTAGTTTGTATTATTTTTACCAGACCATTTTTCTCCAAGAATTAAACAAAATAAGTTTTTATTTAATAGATAAAATAAAATAATGTCTAAACTAAAAAAAATGTTTGTATCGATGACTAGAAGAGAAACTAATATTTGCTTTTAACATTTTCATTTCCCTCTAGATTTGAGAATGTACCCTCTGTGATGTGCAACATGATGTCAATTTGTAGGGGGCCAAATATCTCCAGCATTTTAAAAAATTTGCTTCTCATATTCATCTCATTGAAGAAGGTAATAGAAAACCATATTTCTTCTCACCGTCATACTTAACCTGACCTGGCCGATTGTTATTCTTGATAATCTCTTTGCCATTTCCAAAAATTACTTGTGATAAACTCCTTTCGTGTACCTATATCCAATACAGTATTTTTGCCATTTGACAAAAAAAGAATTTTCAGTGATTTTCAGATTTATAATTGAAAAAGTGCTTTTAACACTTTGATGTT